>NW_027122494.1:0-91369 GCF_030686945.1 Centruroides vittatus | reverse complement strand
TCTACCGGATTCGGGGAGACACTATCAGAGGGGTGAGCGAGCTTAAGTACCTCGGTGTGGTCATCAACCAGACCCTTTACTAGATTCCCCACTTGAGAAACATTCGAAACAAGACAAACCTCACGAAACCCCTTATCTAGAGGGAAAGGATTTTGCTGACCGTTAAAGTGTGAGCAATACTCTTAGTGGCAGAGCACTCTAGTGAGTACAGGCTGCACACAAAACTGTAAGTCCACGTAAGAGGGTTAGACTCGAGAGAGAGCAAGGCAAGGAAAGCTGGTTCCCATTGAGTCGTACTACCAGACTACAAGCATTTAACTCGGATCTGACTTGTCTGTCCAGACGCCTCAGTGAATACTGAATACCCGACTTGTCTATGATTAACTTAGTCTCTTTGTACTCTTTAGTGCCATCTTGGTGGAGTAGACGCAAATTACTTAGATTTGTTATGTGAGACTTTCCGATCGGAATATGTAATAAGCTAGTCAATACACAACGTTTTACTCTTTAATCGTTTCAATTGAAATAATTACAATTAAGAACGTGATTAATTAAAACTACTACGAACTTCTACTTTATTTCCGATGGTTAACGTTGAGATGTCATCCGAGACATTATAGCATATACAGAAACGTAATCTTTCAATGATTTGATAACGAAAAAGACCCAATCTATTAAGTGTCATATCTCTGATTTCAGAGTCAATCCGAATGTTTTCGTATTAGCGATTTATGTAAATAGCGTGCAATGACTCTTGTTTGTAGTCAGTTTCTTATTGTGTTGCAAGTTGTCTAAATAACACGGAGAAAACGAAGATCCTGCTCTTGATCTGTCTGAGTTACTTCACTGGTAAGTTTGTTTGACGTTAATGTTCGATTTACGTAAAATAGTAGATCGAATCTGACACGTTTCATTCATAGAATTTCCTTCCGTAACGAGTCAAAGGTTGTGTGCTCCTGCAGAAATAACGAGAGAGTGCCGTAACGATCGTATAATATCTAGAAGACCTTTCTGTATAAAAATTACACCATGCGCCTGTCCGAATATTCCTACCAAAGGAGGTTTACACAAGGGAAGACAATAAATGAACTCTGGAATTCCTCGCTTTATCCGTATTCGTTTTCCAATTGTTGTACTCCGCATTCAAGTTTTATCTTTTTCTGTTTTAATTTAAGATTTACTTTTATGTTTTTCTTCTGTAGTTTTGTGTAAATATATTCCTTGCCGAAAGGCATGGCCGAGTGCAACAATTCTTATTAAATAAATAAACGAAATTTCCTGTTGAAAGTTGTAAACTTACTTGTTATTAACACGAAACTGTTTAATTGCATTAAATTGTTTTTTACAAAACACTTTCTTTCCTAGTTTCACGCATCATTTTAATGAGTATTTGGATAAACGAATTTGGATAAACGTTCTGCCAATAAGTTCTGATAAATGTAACATATGATATTAAGCCATTACTCGACTCCTGTGGAATCTAGTCAATGATCATATAAGGGATATAAAAGCAGAAAGATTAAATCCTGCATTGCAGAGATTAATAGCTACTGAAAATTTTACACATGATTGGAGCGATGTGAGAGTAATGAATCCACCTACTCCATCGTTTCATTCATATGTGAGGCCCGAACCTCCTTAGTTTTTATTGTATTCTCTTTATCGTGGTAGAACGTTGGTGTAATCTATTTTGTTTGTTTCGAAGGCGCGAAAACAGAGAACCTGTGTTCTTGAGACAAATATAATTTGGTAAATCAAATGTTAAGAAAGAAGAAATCGTAAGTACGAAATCTCGACGCGAAAGAATAACTGAGGAGACACTTTATTGCGACAAATTGCATAGTGAAACCTGCTAGTCACAGTTGTAGGCTTTCCAAACGGAAAGCGAAAACACATTTTTCCCCGACTACGGGTTATCACTCGATGAGAAATCGCAATTAAACACTTCAAAGAGTGATAGATGATATGGAAGTGGATGAAGTTGCCCATCTTTTCTGATCCAAACTCAACTCCTGGAAACAGAACAGAGACCAATAGACTGAACCAATCAAATATCTGTTTCGGATCAGAAATAGTTTAAAAAGACTTTTTCCAACTGCAAATGCTCGTTGTCGCCTACATCATCATTAGATTAACACGAAGAACATTTTGAGAAGTTCTTAAACCACCCTTCGGAAGCGTCGTCGTGGACTCTGTTCAGAACAGATAATTGTAAGCGATTCTAATTAAACGCGATTTTCTTTGTACACGATGTAAGTCTCCGTGTCTGCCACCGTCATTCCCGTAGGGTTCCATTCTCTCGCCTCATTTTGAAAGAAACATGACAGCAACGAGTGACCCTACTTTCCAACTTCAAAGTAGGTGAAATACCGTTGTATATATTTGTTGTCGTTTGTCTCCTTTTATCCATTCGGAAAAAAGAAATTGGAGTCTTGCTTGTAGGCCTTTTGTCTTTGTTAATCAGTTCTGTCCATATTAGTTGTTCTCCTCGTCCGTAATTTTTGTAATAGTTATAAGTTAGTGTTTTAGATCAGTACTATGTTTTGTTATACTGTGCTGTATTTACTCTTTCTTTTTCTTAGTTAGCTTATTCATTTTCGGTTAAGGCTTGCTATCTTAAGTTTGTATTTAATGTTAGTAATTAGCCACTATTAACAGCCACTTGGAATAACTCTACTTCGACTGGCTTTTATGTGACTGCACTACATATTGATGTATGCCACAACTCAGGTTTTTTCAGACTCTGCGGAAGTATGCGGTCTTCCAGCCTAAAAATTTCACGCCAACATTAAACGTAGAGGGATCAGTAACGCCATTCAGAGGCATTATATAAATCCACTTCGGTCAGAGAAGGAAAACGTAATTGATACACATATCATTGGACTTCATATATTTGTTCTTGCAGTGGAAAGAGATTCTACTCGGCTACCGGTCTTTATTATACAATAACCGAAAATAAAAAAAGTAATTTTATAATGGATTTTTGAAATAACGAAATTAGATAACTGGTTTGATATTAAAATGTGTTATAAATAACGCAGCAGACTCGTGACACTATAAATCTCTTTGTGTTAAGAACCCTTCAATAAATCGATAATGCTTTAAACTGAAGAAAAGAAAAGTGTTTGTTGCATGAATTTAAATATATCAATTATAATATTAAAAATACTTAAATGTTATTACAGTATATCAATTACAACATGAAATTTAACCAAGATTTTGTCGCAGAACCATGTTTATTCAGTATTCATCGATTGAAAATGTCGTGTATCCGATTGAAACAATTATATTTTGTCATAAACGAGTTTTAAGAATGTTAATATATTTAGGAGGACAAAGACAAGGCGGATTTACTTTCTTACAAACTGGTATATTAGTCAGCAAGCAATACGGTCTGCAAATTCCACGTACTTCTTCGTTCGTACACTTTCTATATCCATTGATAACGATGGGAAGAACTAAAAAATAAATCAATTCAGTCGATAAGATATTCGTTAAAGTACTTACAGTAATAAATGACACTCACTTGCGATACAAATTAAATGGATCAACAGCAAAACCTTTGTCTTCTGCATATTATAACTCCACTGAAACGACTCGCAAGAAGATTAATTAATGACTGACGATGACTAGTAAAATTTTTTATCTGTTCTTTTATACTTTTTTCCGAGTTAAAAAATTCGGATTATTTAAAAACCGAAATACTAGACTATATTATTTGCATCACAAAACATATAATTACAATCTTGCAAAACATTTTAAAGATTAATTACTAAAGTTGTCAAATTTCAGGATATTAATTGATACGATCGAAACAATTTGATTCGAAATAATGCAATTATGCTATAAATTTGTTTTTCTTGGCTCTTTTCTTCGTAGATACTACTGTTTTCTTTTACTTGTTTCCTTTGTTTTTGATGAAGACGTGTAAACAATTCAAACCGTATTGTTTGCTGTACAAGTCATTTGTGTACTGTAGTATAAAAGTAAAATTTTAATATCGCATATACTAAGTCAATAATAAAAATTAACGTCCTCCAATTGTTCGTTCGGTAGACCACGACTTTATTTGATCAGAATATCATAGAATTGTGGGATCGAATTCGTATCGCGATTGATCAAAACATCGATAATGACAATCGGCAGAAGTAATCCCGATAAGTTTTATTACTCGGAGACATGGCGTGTGACTGAGATGGAGTCGACCAAACCATTTTAACTAAATTATCTCTTTTAATACTAATCAATTAATTGTCAAACATAAATTTTATGTAAATCTTAATCTATAATTTTTTTCAGTTACATTCTGACAGAAATAAAATGCAGGCAATTCCCGATATCCGCAGGTAATGTTCAAGTACGTAAAATGATTTAGGGAATGTCAAGTATTACGTACGAATAAATGAAGTATACGAAAGTTAGAAATATTTTTGATGTTTTATCGAAATAACTTCATCGTCTACCTGACGCAACCGAAATTTTGCTAATTTAATTTCATCACTGTTGCCAAATTGAACAGAAGACATCAGTAGTTAATTTTTCACGTGACCACCCATTTGTCTGTAAATCACTTCTTGCGTGGTTTTCTGAAATAGAATAATAAAAGATTTAACAACCAGTTGCGTAACTTTCCTGGTTTTTATGAGTTTTAATTGAAACTAACGTTTATATTATTAAACAAAATAAATAAAACTGTGTGTGGTGCCATCTATTACCAGATTTTGTTATTCAAAGTTTTTATACTTTTAATTACTACTTATAAAATGGAAAAAAGCTTGATTTTGAGGCCAGGAAAGAGTATTATAAAAACTGTAAATGTTAATAACGAATAAAATGTTCAAAAAGACCCACCTTCTCGAGATATGTCACATGACACCCATTTATCTCCTCACTCTCTCGACCTTTAATCACCAAAATTAATACATCAATGCCACACATATACAAGTCACCGTGCCAAATTTCATTTTCTAAATCTTTTCCTTATAATAATTTTTCGAATTTCTACAAAAAATTACCTTTTGAAGTTTTTAAACTTTTAAATAAATGTAAAAAATAGTTATATTTCGGACCGAAATATAACTATTACATTAAATAGTAATTAGACATCGAGAATTTCATAATTTAATTTACGTAATTACCATATATTATATTTAAATAAAATATTTTTAAAATATTATATAAATATATTAACGATTTTGTTTTCCGTTTACCTATGACTTATGCGCAATTTGGCATGCCAATCGGAAATTTTGGACCATTCTTTTGGCATGGCCCAACTACACTATGAATTAAGAAATATTAAGGTGAGATCAGCCGGGGGTAGAGAGTGGGGAAAATACTTTCTACCGCTTAATCGGCTAACTTGTTGTAAAACAAGTCCTCGGTCGTCTAAGGTATGGTTTCCTAAGAAAAAATAACGAGTGTTTTGAAGGGACTTATATTAAGTGATGAAAATGGCAGAGACGTAAGATTGCAAGATCTTGTCTCCTAACGTCAGGATTCCTAACACCAGTTAATCAATTTCCGGCGGATTAACACACGTTTATTTCTATAAATAGATTCTATGACGTTCGAGTGGACGTCGAACGAGAGCTCTAACGAAAGGATGAGTCATGCATTTAACAATACCGAATAAATTTATTAAATCGAATTAAACAACAGATACATAAGTTATACAAATTGAACGATTATTATAATAGGATATATATGTGAGGTTTGCCGAACGACTGCGTTAGTCAGAATGTCGCGCGGTCACGATCCACGTGTGGGAGTGAAAGAAACTCTCAAGAGACAGGTTTTCATTCGTAACCCGTTTATATAACAAAAGGTGCTTACAACTACAATATACTTTTATCAGCGGCGGCGTTCGAGTCTTCTGGGCCTTCTCTCGGAATCGAAAGTCCACAAGAAAAGTCCTCCGATGTTTCGCAGGAGTATGATGGCCCCGGGGCGCACTGTTCAGCTTCTCGAGGGAAAGTTCCGGACGTAGGGACGATTCCGATTACAGGTGACAAATCCAAGGGAGTGGGTGACCTTCCAAAAGAGATGTAATCCAACTGCCGAAGATCACGGGAAAAAAACCCCGTCGTAAAATCGCGAGACAAAGCTCTAAGAGCCAAGAACCGAGAGAACTAATGACCGAGAGAACGTCACATCCCTCTTTCTCAGGGTTTTTATAACTTTCTTTTGAGTCCCAGATCGAACATTCCGATAGGTCGATGTCGATTTGCCTCCGCTCTCTAATTGGTCCCCCCCTCGTTACGCATTGTAACGAGATCGGAACCCAGGTCGTTGGATGAGTCAACATCGACTGACAATTCGATTCCTATCGAAGATGTTCGATCTAAGTACTCAAATTCATCTATTGTTTCAACCTGAGAAGAATGACTTTCTCAGAAATTTCTACAGACATGTCCTTTTATGGACATGTAATATTCACTTTTCGTTTAACTATTTTTTTCTTGTCTGACGGTTTCTTTTTACAACGTTAATTTATAATAACAACAATTATTATTATTTGCTTCTATACAAAAATTAGAAAAAAAAATTTTCTTATTTGCACAAATAATAGGCCCACTTCCGAAGCTTCACATATATGTAAAAAACACAATTCCAATCAGATATACTATGCCTAAATCAATGGCTATTCTATCTATCTTACAGTTATGCATAACTCGTGTATGGAGGTCAATTCTATCTTACAACTATATCTAAGTCGCGAGTGGAGAGAGAGTTACAAATATCTAACAAGACATACAACCAGAAGTATTTTGTAGTCTTCGGGTATCGATGTCTTCTAAATATAGAGTTCTAAATATCCGTAATTCGTTGTGGACTTGATTATTCACCTTGATATGGGAGATGACTTGTAGGATACAATTCCTTGAATAGCTTCCAGATTCTATTGGATTCTTCTAACAATGGAGTGGCTTTCTAACATATTCTCTTCTTCTGAGAGGCGAACTCGTCGCAAACTATAGGCAAAACTCCTAACTAAAATCTATGGAGAACTCCGTGTGTATTTCCTCTTCGATGAAAGCAAATTTTGCGCCGATTTTGGCGCAAATTGCGTTAATATTTTTTGTCAATGTCCAATCAAACAGATGGATTTCTCCCACGTGAAAGGATGCACGGGGGCAATCTTGAGGGGTGAAATCGTCAGTTGAGTCTGTGATGAGAGGGGTGATAAGACTCCACAAAAGGAAGTTGATTTCCGTCGAACGGGAATTTCTTCCCCCTTCCCCCCTTGAGTCGAAGAAGTCTTCACAAGTCTTCAGGTTGACATTACCTTCCATTTGGCATCAACACCTTTTACACATAATGCTTTAAATTTCTATATATTTCTCTTTACAAATTATAGAGAATTTACACATGGGAAGCGAAAGTTTGTTACATCTCCCCTTCAAAGGAAGTTCCGTGTTGCACTTCCGTTGAAAAAAACACAAAGTTTGTTGAAGTGTCTTCGATAAAATATAAAATATTATCTCAATTTTAAACATAAATTTTACAAATAACTCCATAAAATTCCGACCCTAAACTGCGGTATATAGTAGCTTAGAATATTGAACTATGTCAAGAATTAAATATTCCAATTAAATTGAATTCAATATTCCACAAGAAAATCCAAGCATAGCAAAAACTACAAGCTGGCCATCTTTATAGCGGGCCCCCATGAGTAGGGTCCTGTCAGTCACTACTATTTGGGGGAATTAACTTCATCTTCCGTCGTCGGAATTTTAATTGAATTTCTCGTAAACTCGTGATTATTCAAAGACATTTCGTTTTATTTAATACATTTACATTTTCTTTTGCCTTCTTACTGGCGATGTCGTTTGTAGTCACGTTTAAATGACAAGAAATTTTCTTAAATTATTAAATAAAGATTAATGGTAGAAGCAGAAAACTTTGCTTCGTAAAAATACATTTGTATCAATTGTCCAGTACAATAATCACATCAAATTGTTTCGTTGCTTGGAAGCGTAAATGGAGAAAACTTATAGATTTAAATACAATTAATGTCATATTTGTTACTACTTTGAAACATTTTATATTGGAATTATAAGTCACTTAATGTAATATGGAAGAATACGTCATTAAAGCAGCAAACAATATCCACTTAGATGCATCAGTGGCACACCATCCTCCATCTCTGCCGAATTGTCTGCACGCCGTATTTCGCTTACAAATAAGTAAAGTAGGCCGTGCCACGTGACATAAATCCCATTTATACGCTTTTAACATTTGTATTTACCTGACCTTCGTTACTAAAATATCAGGAAACTTCATACTTACCGGATTTAGCTTCGCCATTTCATTGAAAACATTCGTCACGAATATGTCTCTATTAGAAGCTCTTCATTCCTGCTTTAGAGTATTGAGAATTATGGGAATTTACATCAACCGACCAAGTAACGCCTTCTGATTATGGGGAGAAATAGTGTTATTCTACGGATATTTGTATTTACGACAATAATTTTACTGTCTATTCCCATCGAAGCGACGAAATACTTTACCAAATATCATTTAAATTCGGAATTCTGTGGCGTGCCGAAATTGTGGCATTTCACAAACAGTAAAGTGCTTTGTGTGGTGTTTGTCATCCCGTTTCTATTTTTACTTACGTGCATGAAATATGGCCCGATTCTTATTAATAGCATGTAAAGAATCGACAATAAGAGCAAATGCGCGAAGAATATGATGACAGATTTCCTCAGTTACGTCGATCCAACGTTTTATTATTTCAGGTATGCTAATTTGGTGATGAGTTTGTGTTTCGTCATTGCTTACGCCGTCTCTAGAGTTTATTTGGGTTACTTTCGGTCATTTGTGCAAGAAATTTTTTATGTATTTCACATCACTGTCGGGTGGAGCATCTGCAGTTTCGTCATAGCGTATGGCAGCGGATTATTAACGATACTTACGTATCTCGGCAATCACCTAACAGAGAAATTTATGTACGAAATAAATGGAAAAATAGAAAATAACCAAAGAATGAATAGTAAAATAATTCTAACAGAGCTCAGCATAACATATAATTTCATAAGAACAATCGATAAAATCAGTCAAAGTTTGCATGTTGCTACGGTGATGTTCATCATTCCCATATTGAGCCTAGTATTCATATACTTAATGGTTTCTGAAATCTTCACTTATTATTTAATTTTCTTTGTCTTCACGTACCTATTTTTTACACTGGTGTTGTTACAATATTTTCTGTATATGGCAAGAATTCCTTTCTCCGTAAGCTTTTGTATTTTATATTTAGATTGCAATTGCTAGAGAAAGGCGAAATTTCTTCTCATAACTAACAATGCTTACTATATGGCACGCGGACTCAAAAAGGACAAATCTCTGGGCAAGGACAAATGGAACACTAAAATGGGGCACGAAAAATGATCAGTAGTATTGGTCTATATATATATATTTATTGTCGGAACGTAGTGACGACTAATACTTGACTTCGTGCATTCCTTGTCAACAAAATAACTCTGGAACGAGTTGTCCGATCTTGATGAAATTTTCTTGGACGATTCATCATCACTCAAGGATGAACTGATTAAAATTTCAACTTTCAAAAACGATCCGTTGTTGTAGAACTGGAGATAGGGGTTTTTATTCAGTATGGATCGTTTTCGATAGTTGAAATTTTAATCAGTTCATTCTTGAGTGATGATGAATCGTCCAAGAAAATTTCATCAAGATCGGACAACTCATTCTAGAGTTATAATGTTGACAAGGAATGCATGAAGTCAAGTGTTAGTCGCTTCCTGCACGCACGTGTAGAAGCGTCATCTAGTGGTCGGAAAATATGACAAGCATTAAAACAGTAATTTTGAAAGGTAAATGTTATCGCTAACTAGATACAACAAATATAAAGAATCTTTATAGAATAATAAGTTAAAAAAGTTTTCTTTTTTAACTTATTATTCTATAACATGGAGCAGCAGTGATCAATATTGATGGCTTTACGATCCATTCTCTCCTTCGTCTTCCTATCGTTAGTACGAAATTTCGATCTCTAAATGAAGAAGCTGCACAGAAATTCCAGATTGAGATGAAGTCGCTCAAATTCATCATCATCGATGAAATGTCAATGATTGGTGCAAGAATGCTTCACATGATCGAGAGAAGATTGAGGGAGATAAACCCCGAGAAAGATGAGCCGTTTGGTGGATTCTTTATCTATTTGTTTGGTGATTTTCGTCAGCTTCCTCCTGTTAAACATACTCCTCTCTACTCAAGTGTTTTTTACAATGTACATTACATTTGCATTTGATTCTTTTGAGAAGTTCATTAAACTTAGTAATTCTCATAGACAAAATAGCGCAGATAGTTCCTTCACAGATGTCTTACAACATCTAGCTTCGGGTGATTTCTCTGATACAGATCTGAACACTCTGACGACAAAAAATCGAGCCTCTTTATCCAGAGATGAACTTGTCAGTTCTAAACGGCTATATCCAACAAACGAGCAAGTTAAACAAAGCAACGAAGACTACTTGCAGTCAACTGGGTACCCTGTTGCTTATATAGCATCTGAAAACACTCCAGATATTGCCCTGCCTTCGTTCAAAGATGACTCGGCTTTTGGTCTCTCCAAGTATTTTAATCTCTCAGTTAATGCTAGCATCATGCCGAGAGACAACTTATGGGTGCAAGGAGGTCTCGTCAATGGTTCACTAGGAACTATACGCTACATTATACATGCTCCTAATGCTTGCCCTGCAACTCTTCCTCTGTTTATTTTAGTGGAATTCATCTATGGTAATCTGTTTCCAATAATTCCCATAATACGCTCTTCGAACGATGGCAGTATATTGCGATCTCGTAGATAGTTTCCCCTTACCTTAGCATACTCGATGACTATACATAAAATACAGGGATTAACTCTTCCAAAAATCAAAATAGATACAGAGGAAAAAGAGACAGCTGTCGGTCTTACCTATGTTACATTGAGTCGAGTGAAAAAAATAAAGTATTTTTAAATAGTTACTCATATATTTAAAGATTACAATAAAGATCGCTACGAGTCAATCTGTAAGTCCAAGGCTCGTAGTGAAAGACAGAATTTCGTGAAACTTTGGCATATCAATTAATTAATGGCTTATTCTGACCTTATATTTGTACCTTTAAATGATCCAATAGAAATCAAATATATTGTTGAAAACGAATGATTCTTTGTTTCTTTTTTTCCCTCATAATCTAAAAAATAAAGGTGCGAGCAGCTTCGTTCCGACTACACGCCGATACAGTGTTACTTAACTAGTATTTATCTGGTTGGTGAAGTGATACCATTCACCATCTTATTTTCTGTTTTACTACACGTAACTATAAAAGGAGTGGCACAAATATCTTCTATTTGCTTGATCTCGATCGAACTGTAAATAATCGAATGCATGGACACGCTTGCTAGGCCAGTGATATTTCGGCATATGGTTTGGCCAAAGGTCAATATTCAGTTTTTAGCGAATAGCGTATGTATGGATGCTTCCTTAAGCACAAATATTTGTTTCTCCTGGAAAGTTGTCAACTCGTGGCCGGATTTGTATTTTACTGTCATATATTGTGTTCTTGTTTATTCTAATCGTGTGATTTTATATTGTCTTCTTACATCCTTCCTTTTTAGCGTCATTATCTGCGAGGTGTTTATTATTTTCCGCGCCTATTGTTGTTATTTTACTTCTAATCTAATGGTTTGTGATTGAAGCGATTGTTTCTCGTTTTTTAATAACGTTACCTGTGTTAATTAACAAATAAATATTTCGAAAAATAGAAAGAAATTACATTAGCTACAGAATAGGTCTTAATATGTTATCCTTTATTAAAAGACAATGTTTTTGAATATACAGTCAAACCTGTTTTTATGCGGTAGATAGGGACCGCATAAAAAAAACGCATAAAAAAGTCGCACGAAACTTCACGAGTGGCTATAAAAAATAGTTTTCGCAACACAATTAAAAAAATATTTTTTTATGCGGTCAATAGGGACCGCATAAAAAAGTCTCACATAGAAAATAACTCAAAACCGTACGAAATAGAATTTATTGACAACAGATGTCAGCACTTGACTGCATCGTCTCGTCTATCGTCTGTTGTACATATTTTTGTCCAGGTGGTGTTTTGTTGACTTAAAAAATAAATTATTTCATTTTTCGCATATTCATGCAATAATATTACTATAATAAGTTCTTTACTATAATAAGTTTATTTAGCTATAATAAGTCAACGTGAGACATGACAAATCGCACGAGACTAGTCGCCAACTATACCGCACAAATAAAAAAATCGCACGAAAAAACCGCACAAATAAAAAATCGCACAAAAAAGACCGCATAAAAAACAGGTTTGACTGTATAATGTAAGGTCGCCGAAATGGGGGGAGTTTTTATTCCCAACCGTCGAGATGGCTAAGGGCTATCTATACGTATGTGGGTGATCGGCCCTGAGACAGACTCTACGCTTACAAGAACCCGTTTATTTGACACGAAAGAAGCTTACAAGATTTCCGCGATCTTGGAAGTTCTAGGTCGGCAGCAGCCTCTGGGTCTTCCTCTCCTTTCCAATATAGTCCCAGTTTGAAGGAGTGTCTCTGGGTCGCGAATGGCCAGATCCCTCGACGTCTCGACGACCTCGGGACGATGCGGTCGACTTCCGTTGATGGAAAGCTGTCGATCCGAGATCGGGAGACGGAGACATACAACAATAGTTCCGTCACTTGGAACTTTCGGGAGAAGAAGCCTCCTCGTCCTTGAATTCTCAGGTTTTATCCGTTTTCCTCCGATTCCACTTTCCGATTGGTCTCTCCTTGTCTCCTGGTGACAATTCGAAACCTTTCGGGGGCGCGGGAGAGGTCAAAATCGAAGTGTAATTCGATTCCCATTTGGAGTTAGACGATCTACGTTTCTCCATTGTTCTATTGTTTAAAAGTTCGCATCGTTTTCATTAAGTAAACTTTCTAACTTCTATTTTTTTCTCTAAAAAAAAATAATTTTTTCCTTAAAAACAAATCATTTTAACGCGAATTTCAGTGAGGTTCGGACCTGTCCAGAGCCTCACAATAAGAAAAAATATTAAAAATATTTTAAAGTAAGATTTTATTCACATAAATGGACAAAAAAATTAAAAAATCAAATTACTTAAGGTCAAGACGCCTACCAGACCATTGGAACAACGTGAATATAATACTCATCCATAAGAAAGACAGCGAAGAGGATATTAAAAATTATACACTCATATGTGTGAGATCCCGGGGAGGTAAGAGGGAGTCGTACCTTCCTTTCCGGCGACTCACTTGTCAAGGATGGCTGTTACGTTGACGGCGAGTTACGCGTTACTCGAGTGGGTGAGGAGGAAGGATGGGGTCGACGATAAGGCGAAGCCAACAGTCAAGAAAGACACCATTTTATAACAAAACAAGATTTATTAAAAGCGAAACGAACAAAACTACACTTCTACCCTCATATACAAAAAGGGGGTTTGGAGAGAGAGAGTTTACAAATATTTATTCATACCTTTTAACAAGTCCGTAATAGACAGAATCCGGTAAAAGGAGTTGTAGACTGTCGTAGACGGGCACTTAAAACTGTAGAATTCTTTAGAACTTTAGAAAACCTCTATAAATTTCGTAATAGACGGAGTCCGGCGAATGGAGTCGTAGTTGGACACTGGCACTAAAAGAACTTATAAACTTTTGTGGGTCCGGCGGATGGCGCAGTGTACGTCGTACTCGAGAAACGATCGGAGAGCCCTTTAGGGGGGAAGGAAGCGTCTTTTATAGGTTTTTGATGGGAAAACCTGTCACGTGATCGATAACGGATCGCAATTAGGGCCATAGGTGTTCCCGGGATTCAAATAAACGACTAGTTCGGACGCTAACTGTAAACTATCGTGCAAGATGATCTACCTGCTCCGAGGGAATAACGGCTTGTTGAGAGTTAGGGGACGATCGTTGGCAGTCGAGGGTCAACAATTTCCCGGGTATGGAATGTTGTTGATTAAGCCGTTTATAATAGGAGGGAAATAATTTAGAAATTTTAGGTTCTTAACTTCCAGATTTCACATATGTGAGGACCGGAAGCCCCCCTGTTCTCCCCCTTTTGTTTTAAAAGATTAAATTTATAAACTACTTTTATAATTATAAGAATTGTGTAAAATAATATAATTTTATTTTAAGTTAAAAACTAACATTTTATGAAGGGAAGACGTTTCCGTTTAGAACTTCCTTGCAGATGTTAACGGAACTTTCTCACCCACCAATCTATTCCCCCTCACCATCTGCTTAATTATTACCAAATGTTCACTTTAGAAAACCATTTTGTGTTATGCTATCGTATGTAGAAATTATTGTACTATCTGACAAATGTTATTATATTAGATATTGAAGAATTTATTAAATGAAATAATTGATTTTAGAAAGGAGAGGATTTCACCCTTCCTTTCAATTCAAAGGAAATAGAGTTCCGTTTTTAAGATTGTTATGGAAGACTAAAACTGTTGACGTCAATTGTCTTACCCCTTTGTTTTACCCCTATTATGATGTAAGATTGAAAGGTTTTGATTGGGTAAAGCAGAAGAATATTATCGAAATTCGCACCCAAATCGGGGAGTTCGCTGAAAACTTTCATCGCAAGAGAAAGTCATTAAGTTCTCCAATAAATAGTACTTCATCGATAGGCTCCACATAGAGTAAAATATGAAATAAGTGCCCATCATAAATATTGCCAGTCATTAAGTGGAAGATAAAGGCTTAAATTTATGTGCCAATAGAAACCATCTAGAATCATCAATACTTGAGGTATTATTATTGTAGAATATTTGTAAACTCAGAGAGAGTTTAGGTCTATATTTCTCTTAATCTAATTCCTATCACCGAGAGAGACTCTCGGTGATAGGAATTAGATTAAGAGAAATATAGATCCTATCGAATATAATATAATTATCTTTGTAATCATTTTTATTGTTGAATAAATATATTTGTTATTGTTATTAATGCTGTTCTTTGACTCATAATTTAGTAAGTCTTTCCAAACTTACCCATCGTCCCTCCTCCTCGTTATTCCGCGAGGATTTAAGCGCGTTAACCCGCTAAATAATTTGGTTTACTGGTGTCAGGAAAACGTCATCCAGGGGTTTTTGCGAACTTCTGATAAATAAATATAATAACTCTAGGAAGCCATCCTGGACATAAGAGAGGCCGTTTAGAACGGAGCCCAGTAAGTGGTGTAAAGAGTAATTTCGTACTTTCTGCATCCTGGCGATGCTCACACATATACTTACTCCCAATTATATATAAAACGTTTGTGAAGATTACCAACAACAGATTACAAAACACATTAGATGCTATACAACGCACGAACAGGGTGGCTTTAGAAATAGTTTCAGTACAACTGACCATATACAAACACAGAAAGAATTATTAAGCCGAACCGATTAATATCGAATACCATTGGCACTGGCCTTCACCGACTGCGAAAAGGCTTTCGATTCCATATATCCCAGAGCAATAATAGAAGCTTTAACCAGCCAAGGCATTGAGAAACCATTCATAGAAACTCTAGCTAACATATACAGAGAAGCAAACGCTAAAGAAAAAATATCGATGACGCAATGTTTAATGAATGGTTTCACGAATGTTTTATCCTAGATACCAAAAAATATTTAAATGAAAAGGGACTGCCTTTTAAAGTGCTTTTGTTAATTGACAATGCACCGAGTCATCCACAAGATCTACAGCATGACAATGTCCAAGTTATATTTTATTTTTACCAAAGAATACGACTTCATTATTAAGCCATTAGATCAGGAGATAATTTCGACTTTTAAGACTCTGTACATAAAACGAGCCTTCACGCACATTTTAGAACAAATGGAAAATTACGAATTTTTAACACTTATTAATGCTTGGAAAAGTTTTACAATCTTAGAATGTGTTAAGAATATTGCTTTATCGTATACCGCGATTAAGCAATCAATGCTGAATGGCTGTTGGAAGAAATTGTGGCCAGATGTAGTTAAAGGTAAAGCTTCTATTTCACCATTAAAGGGTGAATATTCTCAGATAGTACAATTGGCAGATTCATTGAATGGAGAAAGTTTAGACGATTTTACTGAAGAAGATATTGCAGAACTAGTGGCTGATAAAGAACTAAGTAAAGATGATTTAATTAACATGGTTGATGAAACTAGTGATTGTGACAATGATCCTGATGAAGAGGAATTTGAATCAGTTGCATTTACAGCAAAAGTTGTCCACGAAGGACTCGAATTAGGAAGTAAATTGGGTAACCATTCTGTACAAAATGACTCAAATGTTGAACGGGCTTTTCGATTCCAACGTAATATTAATCACTGCTTGGCTCAATATAATGAGATCTATAAAGATCTAACAAGAAATCAGAAGCAAATGTTAATAACGGATTTCATTACCAAATTTCCTCGGGCTGTAAATGTTTCTACTTCAAACATCAAATCCGCACAAATAATATCGACTGATGAAAGTGACCTCGAACCAGTCACGAAGAAGAGATTGACTAGAATGATGAGAGCTACTCATCATTAATCACTCTCTCTCACGAAGAGAGAGTGATTAATGACGGGCAGCGTTTATGGTCGGCGCTTTTGGGCGTATTATGAATAATTATTTAATTTTTTGCAGATAAGATTATTGGTTTGTTTCGTCATGTCTAAAGGAAGACTTATTCACCAGTAAGTCAGTCCGATAGTAGAAGTAAGATTTTTCATCCGGACCCATTGGAGGAGAACTTGAGGATCCTGGAGTTACTTCAGGGAGAACTTGATATTAAGGATGGGATATCGTTACTTATTCAGCTAGATTTGAAATCAGAACACTAAATTGGAAGGAATGATTGCTAAAACTGATAGAAAATTTGGACGAAGCTATTGTTAATTTAGAAACTAGACTAGAGGATTTAGAGAAAAAGTTTGCATACGATACGGGTAAGGTTGTGTCAGCTGATAGAATGGACTTGGAAAATAAATTTTCCGAGTTTACATTGAGTCAGGAGCGGTTTGAGTATTTTTTACGGCGTGATAATTTAATTTCTGGTTTACCTGAGACGGAAAATGATAACTTGCAGATTAAAAATGTAATATTGGATTTTTTTCGAGATAAATTAAGTGTCGAACATGTTAGTTTAGAGCGGTGTTATAGATTGGGCCAACAACGGAAAGATAGAACTAAGATGATTTATTGTAGTTTTTTGGACTATGGTGATAAATGTAAGATTAGAAGAGCGGCATTTAAATTAAAAGGGACTAGAATATTTATAATGGATGACCTTCCTCCTTATAACTAATAAATAAATAATAATAATAATTTTGGAACTGGAGGAAAAGAAATCGGCCTGAAGCGGGACTCGAACCCGCAACTTCTGCTATCCGTGCAGACACGTTACCAGTTACGCTAGCCGGACCTTCGGTCTGATCGCCTCCTCCAGTATATAATAAGCTAACACGACGACCATCGACGGTCATTACAACGCCGGCTGGGGACACATCCAGTGCCAGTCTCTCCAAGGCACTCAAGGTCATTATTTATTTAATTTAATTATAATTATTAAGTTTAGTAAGAGATGGCGCCTAACGCCAAGCTCTAGTGCCAAATTGTCTTATTAATTATTTATTTATTATAGCCAACTCTAGCCCGATAATTCGGCTCTTGTGGATGTGTAGCTTTGTAACGGGTTAGTCGTTATTTATTTATATTTATACGCCTTGCCGGAGTTGCGATGGCCGGTTGAGTGCCTTGGGAGGACGTGGGCACTGGATGTGTCCCCAGCCGGCATTGTAATGACCGTCGATGGTCGTCGTGTTAGCTTATATATACTGGAGGAGGCGATCAGACCGAAGGTCCGGGTAGCGTAACTGGTAACGTGTCTGCACGGATAGCAGAAGTTGCGGGTTCGAGTCCCGCTTCGGGCCGATTTCTTTTCCTCCAGTTCCAAATATTATTTTATTTAATTTAATTATAATTATAGGTAAGGTTGTGCAGCTAAGAATGGCTTGGACCTAAATTGTCCGAGTTACATTGAGTCAGGAGCGGTTTGAGTATTTTTTACGGCGTGATAATTTAATTTCTGGTTTACCTGAGACGGAAAATGATAACTTGCAGATTAAAAATGTAATATTGGATTTTTTTCGAGATAAATTAAGTGTCGAACATGTTAGTTTAGAGCGGTGTTATAGATTGGGCCAACAACGGAAAGATAGAACTAAGATGATTTATTGTAGTTTTTTGGACTATGGTGATAAATGTAAGATTAGAAGAGCGGCATTTAAATTAAAAGGGACTAGAATATTTATAATGGATGACCTTCCTCCTTTAACTAGAAACATAAGGATAATAACTAATGATTTTGCTAGAGAAAAAAAAAGGTTGGGAGCTTCAATTACTTATTTAAATAATAGAAATGCGGTTAAAGTTGATAATAAAATTTAGAAATATAATATAGTTTTTAAGAAAATAGAAGAATAAATGTCAGCTTGACTGGGAGTAGGTACGTCGATACTTTCGTGGAATTGTGAAAATATAGTAAATAAACCTATCTCTTTTTGGAATTTTTTGTATACTTTTGATATAATTTTTTTAATGGAGACCTGGTGGGATGGTAGGACTGCTATTCCCGAGTTTCAAGATATGGATAAATTTTCTGTTTTTTCGGAAGCAGATTATCGAGAGACTGACAGAGGTCGTTATATTGGTGGCCGGATGTTATTGATAGTCAACTTTTGGAAACAGATAGGCATTGGATTGTCGTGAAATTAACAGTAGGGCTTACAGTAATTTCTTTCTGTTTCATGTATATAAGACATGCGTTATGGAATATTATTTGGACAGAAGTAGTTAGGTTGGTTTGCTGATATAAGATAGATTTTTTTAATTGGTGATTTTAATGCTCGCATTGGGGTGGAACAACAGGAATGGATTTATGACTGTAACGAGGATTTTGATCAGGATTGGATGTTGAGGTTATCACAATATACATTGATAAATAATCGTGGAAGATTGGTGTTGAATTTCTGTGAAGACGCGGGATATATTATTTTAAATGGTAGAGGTTCATGTATGTCTAAAGGCTATTATGCTTTTGTGGGTGATATAGGCTGCTCTGCAATTGATTTAGCCTTGGTTAAGTTACAACACGGTTTCACAAAAATCAAGGTTTTCTATATTATATAAAGTATGTAGTAATCATTTTCCAATAAGTGTAGTTTTAGATTGTAAATCTAAAAAGGAAATTCGAATATCATTTAAGAGGACTATGAGTAAGAGTGTGAAAACTTTTTTGAGGAAAGAAGGTAGTGAAAAGGTTTACTATAAATATAAGGAACTATTGTGTGCGATTCAGAGTCAGTCAGTATTAACGTTTGAGGGTTTGACTCATTTAATTGAATCTTCATTTTCAGATTGGTGTCAAAAGCCGGTTGGATTTTTCAATTTTAAGTGGTTCGATGCAGATTGTAAGTTGAGTATTGCAAGAAGAAATCAGGCGTTGAACAGGATGAGAAGAGCAAAGATTGGAAATAGTGATATTATGAAGAACTTTGTTAAAGAACGTAATGTGACTCGCAATTTATGTAGAGCTAAGAAAAAAGCTTTTTATTATTATTATTTTTTTTTGCAGAGGATTAATAAGAAGTTGGCGTCTGGTAAACAGTTCTGGCGATTTATCAATTTCTCTGTTAAGAGCAAATATAGGGAGCTCCCAGATCTTGAATGGGTAGCTTTTTTCTCAAAGAAATTTTATTCTAGTAAATATTCACCATGTCTGTATATAAATGGTGTGTGAATTGGCAGGATGATGTGTTGGATACGGAGATAACAGAACAGGAAATCAGAAAGGTTTTAGCTACCATGTAAAATGGCACTGCTCCAGGTATTGATGGGATATCGGTAGAACTATATAAGAATTACCCAGATTTGATTGGATATAGGGTAGGTTTGTTTAATAATGTTTATCAATCAGGATTGATTCCTTTAGACTGGAGGATATGTAAGATCTTTTTAAATATATGAATAGTCTTAGACTTAAGACTAGGACTTAGAGATTTACTGATAATTATAGAGCAATTTCGTTATTACCGACAATTTCTAAAGTTTTCTGTAAAATCCTATGTTTGCGCTTGGTAAATTGGTTGAATAAGTTTGAAATACTCTCGGATTTCCAGATTGGTTTTCGGTTTGATTTTTCGACGTTGGACAATATTTTTGTTTTATACGCTTTAACTCAGAAGTCTTTAAAGAAGAAACGAGGTAAACTTTACGCTTTCTTCGTCGATTTGACTTCGGCATTTGATTCGTTGGAGAGAGATCTTTTGTCGAGTCAACTTTTGAAGATTGGATTGAGTTATAAATTTGTAATATTTTTGATTCAGCTATATATTAATACAGAAGCGTGCGTGTCTACTAAGGAGGGTATGACTGATCTTTTTTTTACGTTGAAAGGTGTGAAACGGGGTTGTGTATTGAGTCCAATATTGTTCAATTTATATCTATATTCACTTGTAAGTAAACTGAATGATTCTAATCTGGTGGTTATTGATCTTTTGGGAACGGAGGTGAAAATTCTGACATATGCAGATGATTAATTGTTATGGCAGACTCGCCTATAGGTCTGTCTGCAGAGAATGATTGACTTTTTAGGATACACATTACAAGAGTTAAAAATTTCTGTTAACATTGATAAATTTAAAATAATGGTATTTCGAAATTGAGGAAAACATTCTAATAATGAGAATTGGTTTTTACAAAATTGTAAAATAGAAGTAGATGAGTATAAGTACCTGGGTGTATTCTTTCAGTCTAATGGGCGTTTTGTAAAACATTTAAAGTATATTCACAGTAAAGTGACTTTCGGAATAGATAAGATTATTAAGGCTTGTGTATCTGGTAGATTGTACTTTGGAAAGATAAGTTAAAATTATTCGAGTCATTTCGAGAGATAAATTAAAATTATTCAATCCATATATGTTATATGGATCCGAGATAGAGATTGGGGTTTCGATTGGAGAGATAGAGATGATAATATACAAATTAATTTTATTAAGCGTATTATATGTACTCTTTAAAAAGATGGATCCCATCGTATCTATATATATAATCGAGACGAGTTGATAATAATAATAATAATCAGCGCAGAGCCCCTTTATTTTAATATAATAAAAAATAATTTAAGATGGTTAAGCAAACAGTCTGTTAGTAAACTTACAGTCTGCTAAATTATTTTTAATTTCTCAAAGAGTAGCGTGGGGAGATCGAATTCTGTCTTTGCTGCAGAAGTTCGGCTATCGAAATAACCCGATAATGTTAAACGAAAATGAGATTTCTGATATTTTAATGAGTTTGGCATGTAATTATATAACTGAGTTTAAAGGTAGAGCGATTAACTATAAATATAATAAATGGTATTTGGATGTTTTTAATGAATGGGGGTCGGTGACCTATTTGAATATAGAAAGGCCGTTTTGTATTACACAAGCAGTATTATATGTGCGATGTAATATAATTAGAAGAATGATAAGTCCTTGTATGGAATACTGTGAATTTTGTGATACTAGTCTTAATTTTGACGCTTTTCATGTAATAGCTAAATGTAAGGAGCTGACATCACTCAGACAAGTATTTCAATGAAGATTGTTTTTCGGTTCTACCATATAAACAGTTATTACAAGACTGTAATAATTAGTTATATAACTATAAATACAATAATAATTTAAATGGCTAAATATTTGTTAAGATTAAGACACTTTTCTTTTTCAGCAGCTTACCACCAGGAGGTGTAAATTTACTGTTTAAGTGGATGATTTAGTGCTTAATAGTTGGCAACGTTTATGTCGGCGCTTTTGGGCGTATTATAAATAATTATTTAAGTTTTTGCAGCAAATTGTTTAATTTTTTTCTTTTATTTCGTTTGTATTTGCCGACCATCCGTTGCCATTTTTTCTGTGTTTATTTTTATTTTTTGCTTATAAGAATATAGATGGTATTGTTTTTGAATGATAGTGAAATTAACCTTGTGTTATCTTTTTTCCTTTATAGACCAATTCTCACGCGTATTGGTGTTATATTATTATTTTTTTGTACTAATGTTATTAGCTTGTAATTTTTGTATTAACAGTTTGTGCATACAGGGTTTTCCTTGTACACCAAATAAAATAAATAAATAAATGGTGATGATTGATAACTGCCGTCAACCTTTACAATAATTTTTTTAATGAATCTTTTAGATTTTATGTTTTGTTCGTTTGTACTTTGTATTTAATTAATAAAAGAATATATTTTTTGGCATTTCAATATTTTTGTTTGATTTATGTACCTTAAAAAATTAAAAAATTCATAATTAATAAACAACGAAATTATGCGGTTTTTGCATACTTTTCGATTTACGCTGTTTTACATTCAAAAAGTTCAAATTTCGATTTACACGTTGTTTTCAGAAACTTATTTACCGTGTAAATCGAGGGATGGGTGTACTCTGTGGGCCCGCGATCGGATCTGGAAGTTTCGAAAAACTGAAGGGATTATTCGGAGGTGATTTATCCGGATACATAATAGCGTTGCACGCTTGAAAACCGGGTATTCGTTACGAATTAAGTCACTAGGTAGGCAGTTAATTAAAACTCAAAATATAATTATAAAATCTCTCACATTTACACCGAAACCGAAACTTAAACTAAAATTCAAAATAAAATTAATTAGCCGATTTAAATAGAAACATCATGAAACTATCGCCTAAATAATTGGGCTATAATTTTGCCTTTTTTAATAATTAATTCTAATTAATTTTATACTACAGGCAGACGTTTGGCGCTAACTTTCAACTAAATTAATAACGAAATCATTATTTCAGCATCCTAAATAGTTCTGTTTTTATCAAAGATTACAGTCACAGTAATTTTGTTATGTTAAGTCTTTCTTTTTTTATTTTCTTAGTATCTTAAACAAAATGCTTTTCGCACTCATGTCGTTCCTCTTCAGTTGTTATACAGTTGTCACATATTAAACTGTAAAAAGCAAAGGTACAAATAAATTTCCGATGTCAACAATAAAATTTTTAAAATATAAACAATAAAACAAATTGACGTTTGGTGTACAAGTCATTTAATATACGTGCGGCTTTCAAATCTTCAAATACATTATTAAAATTAACCAGATATATGTTATAAGATAATCACATAGATTTAGCATAAATAAAACATAAAATTGAAGAACTTTTAATTTACTTTTACCGTGTACATATATCTTGTTTTGTATCGGCTTGAGTTTCTAGTCTATATCGCCCCGTTGTAAAGTGTGACGTAATTGTCATGTATTAGTAGTTGTATGCCTTTATGATGGCGTGGAATAACGCCTTTTGGGAGGCCTTAAATCATGCCTTTTGTTAAAGGTATTTAAAAAAAAATAACAAAACAAAGTTATAATATACAGAAGTCGTTGTGATAAGTGAAGAGTTCAAACAAACAACAGCTCTATAAACAAGAATCTTAACATTTTCCCTTTTCACGAGTGAATCACAAAAACATGGTAAATCGTAATGTTATGAGAATTAAAATTGACATTATATTTAACAAGCTTTCTTAAATATCGACCACTCTACCTTCTTCGCTTCAAATATGTAGAAACGATGGAGGAAAAATTGCGAAAGAAGTTATTTCAGTTCAAAACCTTTTCCCTGAAAGGTGTTAGATAGATGATTGGCACGACTCAATTGTAAAAGGAAAACTATGATGTACAGGGGCAAACCACTACTAATTTGAGGCGGAGAGCCTATATTTTAAATTAAATAAATTTAAAATATAATTAAAAATTGTAGCCCGGCATTGTAACTATGTCACAATAAAAAACTACTCGTTCGTACTTGCATTTTAAAATTTTATATCATGTATAGAAAGAAAAGTATATTTAGTTTTTAAAAATATTTAATAAGATGATAACGTGAAATTTCAGATGAGAATGTGGATAAATTAAATAGAAAATAAAATTGTTTTTATTTAATTTATACACGTTTTAAATAGAAATCTGTTTAAAACTGTTATATTGCTACATATCGTAAATGAAAATTTGGTACATAATGTTCTATTTTATTTTATTACATACATATGACAAAATAATTAAGAAAACCACAGCTCATCCTCTGATTGATTTAAACAGCCATAGAAATTTAATTCAGATAAAGGCAACTTTATTTTTATAAATAATTTATTAATTTTAACAACTACGAAAAGTAGGCTATACAATTTTACTTCATTCAGTACAATGAGAAATAGTATTTTACATGAAATAGATTTGTATTTATGTCATGATAGATTAGATTACATTTCTTATGACACTCACATTGACTCTAAACATTTTAGTGATTTATAAGATATTCTGTACTATCAAAAGTAAAATATGAATTTTTGATTTATTGATTTATTGATGGTCTTCTGACAATTTACCCTGTTTATATAAGCCTATATATATGACTAAAACATCAGTAACATTTCTTTCTTTTAGACTATATATCACTTCTATCACTATCAGTATCTAATAATGCCGTTTGAAATTTTGCCATCCTATATTTACCTATTCCATTTGTCAATATCTAACTCACTATCCTTCAAGCATGCAAGAAAGATTGACACCTGAAAAAAGGAGTAACAGAAGCAGATCGTTAATTAGAGTGGATAAACTGACGTTGAACAGAATACAGAAGTTAGTATATGAACAATTCAGCGAAAAATTAATGCTATGTTACACAATTTATTGCAGTTAATAAATGTAGAGATATTTGAAATGTCACGAAAAAGTATTGTCGCAAACATTAATAATTTGGCAGTTAAGTGTTGATATGAATTTCAATTAATTAATTGTATTTGCTAAAGATGTGAAATTTCGATGTTTAATCTTAAATAAAATATTTACTAATAAAGATGTTTGGATAAACTTCTTCGAAAGTTCGTATTCGTTTTACACGCGAAAATAGACTTCTCATATTACATTTTATTAAAATGAATCCTGGAAATGGAAAATAATACAACTTTATTAAATAAGAAACCATATCCTATTTGCGTCGACGTCACCGTTTTCTATATAAACTTTGAACACTGTGAGAGAATAAGAATAGTTTGGAAGAATGAGGATGCAGCTTTTGATTTCCCTGCTCTGTGTCAGCGGTAAGTTATTTCTTCTTTTCTACAGTGTTGGTGCGCGTAAATAAACACAGAAAATAGTAGCCTATTTTATGTTTTAGCATTCTGCACAATAGTGTCGAGTCGCAGGATGTATTATGAATCTGCTTACTATATTCGACCACCGAAACGATGCACACCCGTGGAGAGAAATATTCCTTGCTACAAGGAATGCATCATCCAAGGAAATGCCATATGTTACGCAGTTAATAAGGACTGTCGTTGTTAATAATAAAATATGACGATTGTCAAAATTTTGTCGTAAAGTTGTTTTTAAATGGTTATTATTCTAAATGTGTGATTTTATCAATCAATAAATTTAACTGATCGTAAACTAATGTGGGAACGCCGGAAGGTAGGACGGAGTCGTACCTCCTTTTTTTCGGCGAACAGGTCGGCAAGACCAACCCCACTGTCGCGTATGTCTAAAATTTAATGATATCCCGACTTGTCGGGATTGGGTAATCATTTGTCAGGTCGAGTGGAGAAAGCGTGTGGGTTCGTCGATAAGTTTAAGGCAATATTCGAATAAACGGAACCAGGATGAAAACAATTAACGATTTATTTAAACAGACAAACTAAATACAGAGAATAGCTCTACTCTAACGCGTCCGGTCCCTAACCGCGGGGGAGAGAAAGAGTTTACAAATTTCGGGGTCATACCTCTTCCTATGATGTATCGGCTAGAGTAATTGTATGGATAAGCAGGAGGATCGGTCGTTCTCCGGTCGTTGAGGTTGGCAGGAGGATCAGTCGTGGCGGCTCGTCTTCGGCGGGCTTCGGAGTCCTCGGGGTTCGGCCCTCGATTCTCGATTCGGATCAGACGGGACGTGCGTCTTAATCGGGCTTTCAGCGACCCCGTTATCAGCCTTTTCCCCCTTTATATACTACAGGTCACGTTATCTTCGATCACCGATCGCGATAGTTCGTGAATCGCTGATGATTCCATCTCCGTGACTAAGAGTTTGGATCCGGAGAGAAAGGAAGTGCTTTCCGGCGGCGGAAGGCTGAACATCCTTTGAATTTCGACCTTTTCTACAATTTCCCACGAGGGGGTTTGAACAAAAAAATAATTTTGGGCCGAGTTAAACCCGGTCCTCACACTAATTTAAAAGACAGAAACGGAAAAATAAAATGATTTCTTACCGAAGCAAGAGCGAAATTTTTGTTATTTAACAGTAATTATTCAAAGTCGCGTACTTAACCATCAGATTTAAAAACAGTCTGAAAATTAATCCGGCAATTAAAGTTTGGTTCAATATAATAAATAAAGAAAAAAATGTTCTATTTTGGCCAATTGTGAAAATACAATCCACTTTATATAATTTTTATAAAAATACATTGGCTTGTTGAAAATTAAGATTTTATTTTTGTTCGAGAAAAAAAGTAAATTTCATATAATGAGCGAGAACCCACGCTTTTTGCATTAATACAGCTTCATCCATCATCTGTAGCATTTGGAACTACATAAATGAACCAAAACGTTTATCAAATATACTTAATTCGTTGTTTAATGAGTTTAAATTTGCTTTCTAGACTTTAACTGCACTTAAAAAACAATAATGATAATTGAAACAGCTTTGTATTGTTTGAAAAGCTCCATCCTAAAGCTAACTGAGTTATATACAACATCGTTCTACTTTCGCATTGTCATATCCAATTCGCCTGCGTAGCCATGTGGGATTTTGACCTGTTCCCTTTGCTGGTCCGTTTGAGGATAGGTTATCGATAAATTTAGGTAGTGACTCGGCGTGTCAAAGGTGGTCGATCTAGGCGGTAATCGGCATGGTAGGTGGTGTATCCGAAATCTCTGGAGCGTGAAGGGGAGCAACGAACTCTAGAAGACGGCGAACTGGAGACGACGGACCAACTCCGATCTTCAGATGATAACGAACTACCTGTGTCATCGATCTTTTTCTCTTTTTTAGGGGTTCCTCTCGTTTAATTCTCATGGCCATCTTTGGTTATGTTAAGTTTTCTGTTCAATAGAAGACTTTTTATCGTTAGGATCCTGGTGAACTTATTCGACGTGTCACCTTGCACAGAAAGTGACTCCGCGGGAAAAATACAATCATATCCTCAAGTCCGGGCTCTCACAAATATTAGTACAATTCACAAAATTACAATTATTTAAAATCACAAACAATTAACCTGGTTAGGGAAAAACTTACCAGAATAAACTTACTTAATCAGCGCAAATTCATCAATCCTCTAATGAATCAATAACTTACAACTATGTTTCTTAACTTGTGCTTCCACTAATACCCGGTTACAAAAATATACTAGTGTATTAAATAATATATTTCATATTTAAATTCTAAATTAGTGGAAAGCGATTTCATTAATTATTCATGTGTTATTACGAAATTGTGTAAAAGAAGCACTAGTTGGGAAGCGTTGACGTAGCAGCTAAGACTTAATGTAACAATCTCCAAATCTCGAAATAACTGAAACCAAAGAAAAAATTTAATAATGTAGGTAAAGCAATTCAAGTATAAATAAAAACTGTCTTTTGCTACCTCTCGCCTATGCCTGTATATGGCACTGTTTCTGTGAAAGCTCTGTCATTCCCGTGCAGTCAGCTAATGTTTTGACAGACATTTTTCAACAATTGTACAGTACATATTGTAAATCCATGCAAAAAATTTTGTTTATGTCATTAATTAGACTAATTTTCAGCTAAAGAGAATAATTTCTGAAGTTTACTTTTCTGTTTTAAAGGGCAATCGTCACTTGTGTACCCTGGAAATGTAAAGGATGGTAATTAGATTTCTCTACTTGTCTTTCTTTCCATTCGAGCTACGATTAGCGAATGTTAATAAATAACACAATTTTCTGATGTATAATCAAGAACAAAGACCGATTTATTGCAGTAGCTTCTTATTTAAACAACCTTGAAATTAAATAAAGTGTTGTCTGTATAATGAGTCGAACATTCGGATCAAGATCTACGTTAAACTCTTCAGATTAATCACTTGAGTAAAGTACTAATAACGAACTCCCTAATCAAATTAAAAAGCGAAAAGTGTATTTAATTGTTTACTAAAATTGAACTTTTTCATCGTCACCAGTTAGGTTACGGCAATTTCTTGTTATTTAGATTTCATCCTAATAAATACGAGTGAATTTTCAAAATAAAAAAATTGATATTCATCAAATTAAATATTTTAAAATTGTTTTTATGCAATGTGATTTAATTAAATAATAAACAAGTTTTATTTATACTGTTTACATGACATTCTTTCACTGTTTACTATATATAGCTTAATATCTTCTGAAATAAGCTTACTTTAGAACAATGAAGCTGTTTTTGATTTTTCTGATTTCCGTTGTTGGTAAGTACTGTAAATTCTGTATTTCTCTAATGAATGGATTACTTAATTAGATAAAATGTCGTTTATCCTTTATTCTAGAATTATACGCCACAATTTCATCTCGTATATTGAATTTTGACCTGCCGATCAAGATAGATTCCGATCCTGTGTTTACACTATGCAATTATACCCAGTTACTAAAACCGTGCTTTACTTCATGTGTAAAATACGAACTGTGTATTTGTGATGAAGTAAATCCTCCATGCGTTTGTTTCTATTCGAAATAATAATATTTGTTAAGATTTAATTGTAAAAATCTGTTTAAATGTAACATCATCCATTGAATTTTCTAGATGAAAATTTTGTAGATTTGTAATAAAAGTATCACATCTTCCTTTTGTAACTACGCTGTATCTTTTAAATTAAATTATCAAATAGCTGCATTTGTGATCAACGGCTTTTATTTAATTCGACTTAACAGGGCAAAATACCACACGGATATGACAATGCGAAAGTAAAACGATGTTGTATATAACTCAGATTTAGGATGGAGTTTTCTAAACAACACATATCTGTTTCAATTATCATTATTGTTATTAAAGTGCAGTTAAAATCTAAAAGGGAGATTTAAATTCATTAAATAATGAATTAAATATATTTAATGAGTATTTTGGTTCATTTATTTAGTTCTAAATGCTACAGATGATGAATGAAACTACATTAATGCGAAAGGAATGGGTTTTCGCTCATTATATAAAATTTATTTTATTTTCTCAAATAAAAATACAATTGTACAAGTATTTTTAAAAAGTAAATATACTTTTTCTTTTAAATATTCTCGCTTTTTGTCTGGGTTAACGCTTTCTTGATGTAGCCAAATTTGGTTGATTTATACAGACTTATCACACCTTGTAGGTTAAGTGATGAAACGGAGTCAAAGATCAAGTTCTACGCTTGCTGTTTGGATGATTCGAAGAGTGCAGCTTTGTCAGCCGACCTTCAATTCTCCTAAACATTTAAATATTTCAATAATAGACTCAGGCAGCGAGATGAAACAATGAAATTTCGTTTCAATTTCTTTGCTTATAGAATCTAACAATTTAACTTAATAATACACGAGTTTTTCGAAACTCAGACGAGAAATATGCAGAACTAAATTTTAAAATAATAGATAACGTTCTTGAATGGGCGGACAAGTTCATCGACGAGAGGATTATTTTATTCAAATTACCTACGAACAATCGCCAGGTCTAATCCAATGCATAATTTGCTTCGGTGAGAAATCACTTTATTCTTTCATTTATGTTTTTTTTTTTTTTTTTGTATTCAGTTTAGTGATCAGTTACGTTCATTGATTCAAAAAATCACATATGTAGAATAATAATCATTTAAAAGCAACGAAATTTGGACAATCGTCATATTTTATTATTAACAACTACAACCTTTTCTAACTACGTAACACATGACATTTCTCTGGATGATGCATTCCTTGTAGCAAGGAATACTTATCTGGAGGGGTGTGCATCGTTTCGGTGGTCGAATATAGTAAGCAGATTCATAATTTACATCCTGCGACTCGACACTATTGTGCAGAATGCTAAAACATAAAATAGGCTACTGTTTTCTGTTTATTTACGCGCACCAACACTATAGAAAAGAAGAAATAACTTACCGCTGACACAGAGCAGGGAAATCAAAGACTGCATCTTCATTCTTCCAAACTATTCTTATTCTCTCGCAGTGTTCAAAGTTTATATAGAAAACGGTGACGTCGACGCAAATAGGATATGGTTTCTTATTTAATAAAGTTGTATTATTTTCCATTTCCAGGATTCATTTTAATAAAATGTAATATGAGAAGTCTATTTTCGCGTGTAAAACGAATACGAACTTTCGAAGAAGTTTATCCAAACATCTTTATTAGTAAATATTTTATTTAAGACTAGCGGACCCAGCCACGCGTTGCTGTGGCTCAAAATGTATCTATTATAAATGTATAACACTTTCGAAAAATCCCTTCTTAGTGTACATTCTCTTGACGTACCCTATTAAAACAATAAAAAATGCAAAAAACCGCATCTAAAATAGTATAATAGAAGCCTAGTTGTTCACGGTAAACCTTAATCCTGTCCCTCTCCCCCGCGGGGGGGAGGGGGTAAATCGAAAAATCCCTTTTTAGTGTATATTCTGTTGACGATCTGCTTTAGTTCATCCAAATAACAGCCCTAATGCCTCACAGAAAAGCAAACTTAGGTCGTTGTACTTGCGGAGTTCGCGCCATCTGTTAGACATAAATTCCTTAATTCTGTCCATCTTCCCCGGGGGATTTCGACATCTAAATTATTTAAAAACACGCCCGTATTCGAATGGAACGTTGTGTGAAAATTTCAAAGCAATCGGTGAAGAACTTTCAGAGATTAGCTATTGGAAACAAACGAAATTACATTTTTAGTTATATAGATTATGCATCGAAATTTTACATCTTTAACTTTCATTGGGACATTGGCTCAAACTTTCTGTAAATTAGAGCCAATGTAAAATTTAAATGCTACGTATTGTGTGGTGCTTCTGTCAACATTCGCCCTGTGGGAACAGTGTTGACAAAAACAGAACAGAGAAAACAGTTCATTTACCTTTGAGACGTTACCTAGTTTACGATGCAACAGAAAGAGTACCTTAAGCTGGGAAAAATACTGCTTTATGTTTTGGTTGTCACTTTGCAGATCATCAGACTTTAATTTGATAGAAGTAAGTTGAACAACCAGTGTAGAAATGTCTGTCCGTCAGTTCAAAACGAAGAAACCCAATCCGGGATTAAATGTCAAGTCCAGTAAATCAAGTCGTAGCCGGGTGAAACGTCATTTCCGGGTGACAAAGTCGTCGTATCGGGTGGCAGAGTCACATCCGGTGAAAAGTGGACGTGAGTGGAAGTGACCTCGGAAGAGAGAAGATTCATTTTATGCAACAGAAGAAGAGCCTTTTCCACCAAGGCTTCTTCTGCTTGACGGACGTTTCCACGGTCACTTTGGACTCCCCTCGACACTCCACTGTCCGTTCTGCAACTTCCGGGTATCGCAGTCCCAGGTAGTCGACCACAGTCGAGACGCTATCGTCGGGAGTAATGACAACCACCCGTTTGACGCACTCTCCGCTCTCCTCGACATCTTTCGGAAGCATCGTATCACTGGAAACGGAACGTAATACGACGAAGAGCCTTCCTCCTCCTCACCATCTGCCGAGGTGCGCCACTTCTTTAATTCCTTGAAATTTTCCATTCTGCAAAAGAAAGAAACGACTATTATGAAAATACAACTCGTATTCGTTTTGTTAATTTAATTTTATATAAATTGTAAGATTTCTAATAAAAAAATAATTTTAAAAAATGTCTTAATTTTAACGAAATGTCACAAATGAATATTATAATAAAATCTCTGTTAAATATAGTAATTTTAACTTTCAAACGATTTTTAATGTTCGATATAGAAATCAGTTTCTACAAATTATACAGTTTTGTCCATTGCCGTAACACAAAACATTTGTGAAAATCTAGACGAATAATCTCGAATTATTCGGTTTAATTAAAGTTCAGACTATAACGGTGCAAATTTCATATGGGATATGATGCGTATATAAACTATAGCGGGCTAATACCAATGTAATGTATTTATTAACTTAGATTCCATTGGATTTGGGCTTAACGAAGAGTGAAAATGAGTGGAAAGACCCTGTTCGTCGTCTCTGTCAAGACCGATCAATTGTTATGGAAATAGAGATTCGTCGGAAAATCATTGGCACTAATTGTGATATTCGGCTTAATAATGTTCAAAAAAAAAAAAAAAAACGTAAAATTAGAAACATCGTAGTTTGTGCTTACCGATATAATCGACGCAAACGAAAACAAAACTGAGAAAAACACTCGAAACGAGAAAATTTTGACTGCGCGAACTAAAAATCCAACCGTTCGCATTAACAATCAACGACCGCTCGCAACAATAAAACTCTGACAATTTATTAGTACACGGAGTTTTATTGTTGTGTTGCAGCGAAATTTAATTAATATTAAAAGTTTGGCCGAATTGCGCGATTTTCCTTGCATATACTCGTACAGTACATTAATGTTAACGTCAATATGTACTCAAAAACCTAATATTCTCATATAAAGATGAATAGAAATTTCGATCTTATCATGTCCCTTACAACCGAAAAAACATAACCTAACTTCAAGTATAGAAACCCCAATTTTCCCTACCTTTGTAATTTAGTTAAGGCGCCTTAAACAATTTCCGCTTTTGTGGGAACACTGGTATGCCTCAGCTACTCACTATTGTTGTTCGGCTCTTTGTATCCATTTTTAATTTTTTCTGTACTAAGCTACAATAAAATAGGGAGACGTTCACGTAGAAAATAGAAATGAAAGGCCAAATGAACGCCTGACGTTAACAAAAATAGTTGTGTTCATTAAACGGTGTAGGCCAACTCATTGAGTCACATAAGGGTTTTACCTGGTAAAAAATCACGACTGTAGCTGAAAAACTTTTTTGAAAATTTTGGGGATTCAGTCATCTGCAAACTTTTTCGACACTCGACCCCTTCAAGACCCCTTAAGCTACGTAATTATAACAGGACAAGCAAGCAAACAAGACGCTTATGGCGGCAATAAGAAAATTCCGCCTGTCGTTTCCTTATCTCGAGAACGGAGTTAAATAGATGAAAGTCGAGACCAGATATAAAAATTTAGGGCCAGCAGGAGACCCCGACTATGTACCAGATATGTATGAACTCGAAATCGTTTAATTTACAAACGTTTACAGGTTTACTTTATAAGTATGCTTCGGGTTTTATTAAACTACGAATTTTCGAAATCCCTACAGTTTGTAGATTCAAACCCGAGGCACCTACGACAAACAATCTCGTGGGCGCTGGGCGACACGACGGCCATCCACCGAATGCTTTCAATATGCTGTTAGTGTAATGGTTACAAAAAAGTTTAATTTGCATAAATTTGAGCTATTGTTATATTGAACAACAACATTCGTTCGGATCAATTTTATCCTAAGAAGCAATAAAAGCAAGAGATAGGACCCCGCCAAGTTTGATTTATCCACCCGCAAGGTTCACCAGCACCTCACTGATAACGAGAAAGGCTTAAGTTTAAAATTTGAGCTCTCTAGACAAAGTGGTGTTTTGTCTCTACGAGCATCTGCACCGCCGAATGAATAAGAAAGAGAAAAGTTACAGCTTTTATGAAGATCTTTGCACTTTTCAACTGCTTATATTTCGGCAATCCCTTTACAGGAAATACTGAAATTTTGCACACTACCTAAGAAAACAAGTATCTTACGAACGAGTAATTCAAATTTACTACAGGCGTTTAAAAGACGGAGAAATCGGCAATTTTGATTCCTGTATCAGCGAATTTTCCACTTGGCGCTGTGTGACTGTGATACTGCAGAACGGCTCATTTGCTTCGGAATTCGGCGCTGTAAAAGCGGGAAAGCAGTTTTGTTGGAAAATTCCCAGGCAGCTACTATATTTTCCAATTCATCGTACACATTTTAGTTACTTTATCGTCCGTTTCTATATGAAAAATATTCACGTTATTGTAAACCTAAACGATGACAGGTATGGAAATAAATATTGATAAATTTTTAAGTTTTCATGAATCTAAAAGTGTGCAATTTTAAAATCTATTTTGATAAATAGCCAATCTTAAAAATTAAATTTTATATCAAAATTTATTAAATATGAAAGTTTATATACACTTCAGAAAATTCGATTTACAAATTTAATTGTTGGAGTAATTATAATTCTGGTTCGGACGTATACTGACTACAATGACAGTCGAACACCGGTTTAAATACAGTGTGAATGTCCGTACAATATAAGTTGCCTTGTCCATTTATAGACGATTAACAGAATCTTTAAGCTGGTAAAAACACTGCTTTATGTTTAGGTTGTCACTTTGCAGATCATCAGACTTTAATCTAATCGAAGTAAGTTGAACGATCAGTGCAGAAATGTCTGTCCGTCGATTCAAAACGAAGAAACCCAATCCAGGATTAAATTATTCAGACTCTTCCAGTAAGCAATAAAATAGAGAATAACTTCTTAATATTTCGAGTGAAAATTAATTTCAATGTTTTATGTTTATTTATAAATTTGAAAACCTTAAAAAAGCAATAATTTCTCGTATTGATATTCATTCAAAGTATTTAACTGTGTAGCATTGCCCGTTCTGTCGACAAAACGCTTCGTTGTGTCGAAACAATACTAAATTACTTTTGAAAATAGAGTGATTGGATCTTCGGATGTTGTTGTTAACCTTCTTGGCTGCGGTCCAAAGCGTGATTTAATTGTCTTCGTGCTTGTTAACACTTTTCTTTGTGTTACGAAGTGTTCATCTTCTATTGCTTTTCTTGCTTTACCATCTTTCGCAGCTTTCTTATAAGAGACGAAAGCTTCTCTTCCCCCGATCCCGACTTCGTCAGTAGGGGTTTTATGAGAAAACCATCGGCTTTAAGGAAAGTTACCTGGGAGCAACGTTCCATCAACAGAGAAACTGTCGAGTTTTTAATTTTACAAACCCGCGGTAATTACAAGTAAAAGGAAATAGCAGTGTCGAAAGAAGAAAAGAGCTAAGAAAGCCGAGCCGAGATCCTACGAAATACACAAATTTAGGACATAATTGCATTATTTCAAATCAAATTGTTTCGATCGTATCAATTAATATCCTGAAATTTAACTACTTTAGTAATTAATCTTTAAAATGTTTTGCAAGATTGTAATTGCGTGTTTTGTGATGCAAATAATATAGTCTAGTATTTCAGTTTTTAAATAATCCGAATTTTTTAAACTCGGAATAAAGTATAAAAGAACAGTTAATATTAGTAGTCATATTGAGTTGTTTAGCTGGAGTTATAAAATGGAAAAAATAAAGGTTTTGCTGTTGGTTTACTCGATTTTTATTGCAGGTGAGTCACTAATTATTCTAATTACGTAAATGGATATCTAATCGAACTGGATTGGTTTGTTTTGCAGTTCTTCCAATCGTTATCAATGGTTATAGAAACTGTACGGAAGAAGAAATAAATGGAATTTGCAGATCGTATTGCTTGCTGACTAGTTTAAGAGTTTGCAAGAAAGTAAATCCGCCTTGTCTTTGTCCTCCCAAAACTTATTTATAATGGAAAAATAGAAAACAATGAAAAAATATACTTGTTTCAATCGGATACACGGCATTTTGTACCGATGAATACTGAATAAATATTATTCTGCGGTAAAATCTTGCTTAAATTTCATATTAAAGCAATTGGAGCGATGTGAAATATAGATTACACATCGCTCCAATCAGGTATAAATCCTTCAGTAACTGTTAATCTCGATAATGCAGGATTAAACCTTTTGCTTTCATATCTTTTATATGCTCATTGACTAGAACATTTATCAGAACTTATTAGCAAAACCTTTGTTCAAATAGGAAAGTGTTTGTTAAAAAAACAATGCAATGCAATTAAACAGTTTCGTGTTTATCTACATATATAATCGAGATGGGTTGATAATAATAATAATAAGCGCATAGCCCAATCGGTTAGGAGTCGAAAGTTGAAATTTGGTACACAGTTAGGGTACGTCACGAGAACGTACACTACGAAGGGATTTTTCGAAATTCCCCCACGGGAAATTTCGAAAAATCCCTGTACAAGACAATTGCACTGTAGATTAATTTCACAAATATAAAATTTCGAACACTTTTTTTTTTACTTACATTTAAAATGAGATCATATAAAAGACTACAGTTTACGAGAAGTTTTTAACCCCGAAAAGGGGTCGTTAGTTTTCCGATTTATTTAGAGCTGGTATATTTAGTTACGGCTTTGGTACCTTCGGAACTGCATGTTTGGCCAACTCTCCAGGAAGCAGGAGACGAACCGCTGTCTGGATTTCTCGACTTGTGATAGTCGATCGTTTATTGTAATGAGCCAGGCTTGAAGCTTCGGTTGCAATTCTTTCGAATATACCATTGACGAAACTGTTCATTATAGACATGGCTTTACTCGAAATACCAGTATCCGGATAAACTTGTTTTAAAACTTTGCAGATATAAATACTGAAACTCTCCTTCCTCCTCTTCCTTTTCTTCTTCTTATCTCCCGGACATTTTTCTGTGCTTTTCCTGCTTTCTTCACAGCTTTGCCGCTCGGTGCTGGTGGCATCTTGGCGAAAACAACGAGATACTTTCAAATCGATTCGTAGAGAAATGGATGCTGCGGATCTTCGGCACTAGTCATACAACAACGCACGGATTCGCGGGAGAGGATTAAGGCTTACTGAAGAACTCGGCTTCTACTGTACTATTTTAGATACAATTTTTGTTTTTGAGTGCGTTTTAGTATGGTATCACATTTAGTAGGGTACCATATTGGGATGAAAGAAGTGTATTCCTTAACAATGGAAGTGTTAAGAGAAAACAACGTGCAAGATTTACAGGCGCAGATGCAGTTTTTTGAGTTTTTGTGGGAAATCGAACATATTTTTAGACCCATCTAAAAATTCTCTAATTAGTTTGGAAACAGGGGGAACTAACTCTTGCATTCTGTGAAAACGGATAAGATCGGCTATAATGTAATAATCTTAATCTTCGCTATCGTTACTTTTTGCCCGAGCAACGCCGGGCTTATCTGCTCGTAACAAATAAGTTTACAAATTCGAACAGGAAATTTCATTTATTTATTTAATAATTATTTTTACATGCGACAATGCGTTCAGGCAAGCAATGCAGTATTTACACAAAATTAAAGAAGCAAAACATAAAAATAAATCTTAAATTAAAACAGAAAAAGTACAACTGCAAAGTACAACAATTGGAAGACGAATGCGACCAAGAAATTGATAAAGCGAGGAATTCCAAAGGGTTCATTTACCGTGTTCCCTTCTGTAATTCTTCATTGGTAGGAAGACTCGGACAGACGCAAGGTGGAATTTTTATATACAAACCTCTTCTGTACATTATGCAATAGATATGGCAAACTCCATTCACTTCGGCCGGGGTGCAGAACGGTTGACCCGTTAAGGAAGGAAATTCTACGAATGAGGCATGTAAGAGTCGATCTACTATTTTACATAAATCGAATAATTACGTGATACAAAGTTACTAGTGAGTAGTGACGTAAATCAAACAGATCAACAGCAAGATCTTCGTTTTCTCCATGTTAGTTAGACAACTCGCAACAAAATAAGAACCTGACTACAAATAAGAGTGAACACGCTATTTATATAAATCGCTGATACGAAAACATCGGGATTGACTCTGAAACCAGAGATATGAAATGTAATACATTAGAAATTTTTTAATAATTGCCGAGTTTAAAGTTTTAGAGTCTCCTTTTCAATAACAAAAGTTGATTAACTATTGGATCATACTACTGATTTCAAATTATTCAAAAATAACATTTCTGTATATTCTATAATGTCTAAGATAATTCCTCAACGTTAACCATCGGAAATAAAGTAGAACTTTGTATTAATTCTAAATAATTACGTACTGTACAATTACATGTAAAAAGTTTTTTACATCGGAAAGCGTTGGAGGAAGGACACAGATAAATATAATAAAAAATTTAGCAACGAGTTGCTTAACTTTTCCGGCAACATTTGGTGGCGCTATCTGTTGTAATGTTTTGTTTTAAAAACTTTTTTATATTTTTAACTATTATAAAATAGTAAACAGCTTAATTTTGAGGGTAGGGGTTAGATTTATAAAAGAAAATTGTAAATGCTAATAACAAGTAAAATCGTTATTAAATCCGACCCTACTGGAGGTACACACGAACCTCTTTATCTCCCCACCCCCTAAACGTTTACTAACCAAATTTTAACGGAATCAAGCCCCTAATAAGTAAACCTCCCTGCAAAAGTTCACAAATTTTCGACAAAAAGCACAGAATTTATTAACCTTCAAACAGGGTGAACAAAAATGTTGAGTTTTAAAGGAAAGCCTACTCAGCTCAAATCTAAGAACACAGCAAGGAGGCATTGTGTCTAACCTGAACAATATTCTCAGGAACAGGTTTTGTATTTTCTCCAAGTAATCCAAGTATTTAATAGGAGGAACACACATTGAAGAAAATAGATTGAAACACTGGAAATATTAATATTAATTAATTAATTTTTAATATTGAATAGTATAGAAAGAGAATTCACACATAAGTTGACAAAACAAATTTCATTGCAATATTTATACGGTAGGCATCTGTTAAGATCACGTGACTTCCTGTCCAGCCATATCGAAACGAAAGGAGTTTATTTTAAATATTAACCTGAAGAGGTTGTGGCAGAAGGGTGAAGAATGTGATACGTTAGTTGAAGTGACTCGTTTTGACGTAATTTGGCGGAAACCGTTTGTTAGACAAGCAATGTCCTCGATGGATACAATATCAAATTAAAACCATGATATACAGTGTGTGAGATAAGCAGAGGGTCAGGGGTTTATCCTCGCTGACCACTTACATTGCACGGGTTGGCAAAACCCGATCTCGTTGTCGTTTCGGATGGCTAGGAGGGCAAAAAAGTGAGTGGGAAGGTGCGTCGGTAAGTCGACAGGCGTCTTGGATTGACAGGAAACAGGTTAACAAATAAAACATTTATTGAATATCTGGAATAACATACAAGGCGATTACAAACTATTCTATGATACTATGGGATTAAATGCGGTTGTATGCAAGTAGATATAAAGCTCTACAAGTTCTAAACAAACAGGTGGCTACGAACTAAGCCTATTGCCGTTGCGGGAGATAGAGTTTACAAAGCTCCTAACAAAATACCTCTTGGTATGAGATTGGACGATATAATTCGATCAATGACAATCGCCGACGATGTAGAAGAGTTGCTGTAGGTCTTCTCCGACGGGACTTCGTTCCTGGGCATGGAGACGGACACAAGTACAATAATAACTTCCTATGCGAGCCCGCTAAGTTTCCGGTGGCGCGAGCTTTTATGGTGATAGTGTGGGAAGCGGTTGGTTGTTGACGATGACTTGCAAATTCTTGACAGCTAAGTGTCAACTTTCCCACCTAACTGTTGATAGTTACTGCAGACCTCTGCTCCGTTTCTCCGCGAGGAGTTTTTTTTTCTCGGTGATTGTTTACAATAATTTTTGAACAAAAAAATGAAAGTTTTCTTTCATTTACACAAATTTTCCCGCTAAAATCCGCGGTCTCACAAATGTGATCGTGAAGTCCCTCCGCGTATGCTCTCTACATCAGTAGTGACAACAGCGACATTTAGTTTAAAGCGTTTATCTCATAACCTGTTTTTATACACGAATACACACTATATATTCTAGCCACTAGACCGAAGATGTTTTCCGCTCCATCATGCCTGAACCATTGTACCTTTCTCAAATGTGTCTTTGGGGCATCATATACAGAGAGCTTTAATTTCATACCTGAACTGTATTTTTAGTCCCAGCCGTATACTCGAAGTAAGTAAGTCCTACAGACTCAAATCCTCTTTAAATTAACCTCCTTTCCTATACTGGTGACGGGGAAATCTAGCAACACCGTTGTCACATTTTTGTCGAATGAAAGATTGTCGTTTAACTCTAACGGTAATCAGTATTGATACTCGAAACTTACACAATAAAATCACATTTGTATTATTTAAGGTTTACACGATTTTATCAATATAGTTTTTGGTGTTTTCTAAGTATAAAATAACAGCACATAAAAATGATAGAGAATGACAGTTGAAAAAATAGATTTCCGTTACAATTTACATTATAATCATGAAATCGAACTTTCCAAAGTTTAGATATTTTTCGCGTTTTGACCCCTTTTCATAATAACGTTTTTCCATCGAATCACTTCTTCATTATTATAGATTATATATTTATATAACAGCCTTCCATCAGGCCCGTCTAAAGGTGTTGGCCTACCGGGCCTGGGCCCAGGAGCCTCCAGACATTGGGAGCCACCTAACATTCGAGACCTCAAAAATATGAAAAATTGAATAGAGCAAGAAGTAATAAAATTATTATAAACAGTAAACAATCAAAAGATATGTTTGATAAATTTTATTAAACATAAACATAACAATATGTTTAGCAGAGAAAGCTAATTGAAAAAATTTATGAACATTAATTCTCCATTACGAATTCCTTAAAAAAAGCCTCCAAGCTTTACTCGGCCCAGGGCCTCGCACGTACGAAAGTCGGGCCTGCCTTCCATATAATTTTTAAAACGCCTGTTTATTTTATAAATCTGAAAAATTAGCCATTGTGAAATACAGATAAAATTCAAAGGATTCATAAAATATTTTTAAAAAATGTTCGCTAGGAAATTTTCCGTTTTCCATTGCTAGTTACAACGACAAGGAGGATCAACTCTATAACACGTACTCCACCTTTGAAATACACACTCAGTATGGCAAACGCCACGTCTTAGGTCAGCTGGACATCGTCGATATAACAAATGTAGAAACCGCCGGGTATAACAAATGTAGAAACAACTTACCGCAAACACAAAGCAAGAAGACTATAAGCAACACCTTCATTGTGTCCGAAATATTCTGATTCTGATCCGAAGTATTCGAATTTATATAGTGGTATCGATATTTGTAGACTACACAATGTGTATTATTTTTCAAAGCTTTATCATTTTTCGTTCGTGGCTTATATTTAATAGGCGTATCTGTTGTATTTTTTTTTACAAAATTAAATATAAATATTATTTTTGACGTAAGAACTACGTTCATACGTGTGACATTCTTGTGATTTGCACGCGAAAAATTCCACTCGACCAGTCCGTTTGGTGCGCGAACTCGCAACCAACTGCTATTATATAGTGTCGATAATAACGTGTCGTTTCGGCATTGTAGAACGATTAAATTCCCGAGACAAATTTACATTGTTATTGATTTTAAGGTCCCGTTATGTACAAGAGAGAGTAAAAAAGTAACTCACAATTACCAAGATGTTTTTGTTGACAAATGATATTTAGATGAAATCTGGTGGGAACACAAGTAATACTTCAGGTTATAAGACGTAGTAGATTTATTGACGTCACTGCATAGGTTAATAAGTTTTCAGGGTTTTCTCCAAGTCCATACGTCTAAGTAGGGACCAATTACACTTAAGAGACCTCCCTGAAAGCATTTTCCCAGCTCTTCGCGAGTAATTTCGTATGGTCAAGCAAAAAAACCTTCAGCCGGCTCTTCGGAGGATAATCTTTTCCACGCTGATTAATAATTTCAAAATATGTAAAGCTGTCGCTCGATTTTAAAAGTAAACTTGTTCTTGTCAATCAAATTTTGTTCCCATATTTTTATTCTGCACGCGATATTCACATAACAAAAATATATTTATTTTCCTAATGTGAAAACGTCACTTTGTTTTTAAGATGAGGTTGATGAGGCCGATTACTAAATATATATGAAGTAATGACTCTAAATTTTACTCTTTGTATCGTCAGAATGTTTATAAAAAAGAAAAATCATAAAAAATGTTCATTTTTTTCCAATTTACAGCTTGGAAATTGGGGAGCCTTACAATCAGTCCGAATCAACAACCAAATATTGTTCCACATCCGATTATTATATTACAGAAATCAAATTCCTGACCATAAAGACTTTACATGCCTTTCTTTATAACAAACAACTGTATCAAGTTAACGTTTTTCAAAAATTCTACGTAAATATTCCAAATTATTGGAATATCGTTTAAAGTTAATACATATATGTTGTTGGCAATTATAGTTGATTTAAAACGAAGTTTTAAGCGATAAACTGCGATATTTCAATACATTAATTGTTTTGAAAATGTCATTGTAAACATTTATCTCATTAATAATATTACTTACGTGACTCAGAAGGATTATTAAGTAAATGCCCCAACAGTTTGGGAATTGGAAGAAAAAGATGCCCAAAATGCATTAACTTAAAAAAAGAATATAATTTAGTCACAAAAATATTGTATACGTTTGTGTAAAAAACACAACAAAAAATGTGTACGTGTTGGGTGCGGTATAAAAGTGAGAACACTGAGTAAACCGTTTTATGGAATTCACGACGTCAAATAGTTGAAAATACAATGATGTTAATTGAGAATTCTATTATCCATGATTTTCGATTATCTTGACAAACAGGTGACTCCTGGTTATTCTGGTAAACGGAGCTTCTAATTTAATTATTTAATTAAGGTTATCGATTCAGCGTTTTTAAATTCGTACACAAAGATCTTCTTTGTGTACGAATTTTGATTATCTTAATCAAATTTCAGCTGTTTATGCTGAAACTGTTTTTCAAAATTAATTTGTTTTTGCTATTACGTTAATAATTTCCTATATAAACAGCAAATTTCTATTTGTGCAGTGACTAATGTTGCACAAAACGAAGTAAAACGATAGGGTACTAAACAATGAACGGTGTTACCACAAGGTTTGGAGAGGGGAGTTTGTTTATATGCAACAAAGCGAGACGTGGATGATTTGCCAGAGGGTGTTTCCTGTGAGGATTATTGGATACCGGCCCCTATTTAGGTGTTAAAAACATAAAGAAAACTCGCTTGCCAGTCCGTTAGTGTGGCACGAACCCATGACCAAATTGTTCAGTAGTTCTATCCACTCTGCTAATGGCGAACCTTTTGCACGTACTATGTGTAAAATTAATATTAAAAATAAAATTACAATTATTACTGTAAAGTTATAATTAGTGATAAACCTTTTAATAGAGAAAATAATTATCTTTATTTAAAACTTCAACTTCAACTTAGCCCCGTTTTTCCCCTGTATTGTACAACTGACACTAAACCGAGCTCTCAAACAATAGGAATTACTTTCAGTAAAGCAGTGTTTTTCAACCTGTGGGTCGCGACCCCCAGGGGGGTCGCAAAGCCTTACACGGGGGGTCGCGTGTAAAAGAAAAAGACAAGTGCTTGTAGGTCCTACACTACAATAAAAAGAAAAAACGTTACTATTTGCAGGGCTCTTGCGACTTCTTTGCACAGCACAATTGGTTTTTCGATCGATAGTTAGGTCTCAACAGAAAGAAAATTAAATACGTCGTTTTTAAAATCACTGACATAGTTTTAATATGGCCCTAGAGGGTCGCCAGAACTTCTTAACTTGTAAAGGGGTCGCATATTCAAGAAGGTTGAAAAACACTGCAGTAAAGAGTAATGTGTCCCGCAAAACTGTGCTATTGTGTGCTGGTGCATACTTTTTACAAAAATAGAAGACAACGTAAAAAACTTACGTTGTCCTCTATTTACGTGGGCACTAAGAGGGTTTTTTAATTATGCTCATGCAACTTCGACCAAGCCCACAATCAGTCGGCCGAGTGGTGAGTGCGTGCCTAATACATCCAGGACTGACCACACTATAAAATTCTTATAGTTTTTCGACTTGTCTAGAGCGATCGGCTGGCATGCTAGCATCTTTAAATAACGCCACTGAACACATGTTTTTTTGGTGGCGGGTTAGCTCGTATCGCGTGAAATTTTCCGAATTTTCTCTACCTAAATAGGAGACAATTTCCTATAAAAAGTCCTCCCGGAAGACACCTCCCCACTAATCACTCCCGTGCTTTTTTCCCTTTTTCTATCAACTCATGAAAGTAAATCACACTCCTGAATTTGTACTTGAGGCCCACAAATCATAACTATAACAGTTGTTTTGAAAAAATAACCCAGCGATACAAAGAAAGTTTTATTGGATGAATATTCTAATCTCTTTTGATTTCTCGGATCGTTGTATGATAAATTTCTATTGTAAAAAATTCTTCGGTTTTTTGCATGCAGTTCGAGTTCAAGATTGATTATCTATTCGTTACAGTAAAGCAGACATGAAATTATTTTTGTTTGTCATCTTCATTATTATCGGTGGTGAGTGTTCTTTACTGAATTGTTAAAAATTATTTAGTATGATAGAATATTTTAAAATTTTGCGTTTGAAACAGGGTCATCGGGATATCCATTTGTCGAAAGATACTGCACAGAAGAGGAGATTAAGCAAGTTTGTTACAAAAGTTGCGTAACTGACGTACAACGTACTTGTCGAGTTAATGATCTCTGTTCTCGAGAAGATTAGAAACAAGCGATGGAGAACCTAGACAAAAAATTTACAACTACAATGATGAAAAAATAGAAAGTAAAAAGCTGTTGTAACGATGAAAATGTATTGTAAAATTAATCACGCTTGAAATAAAGATTTCTAGAACTGGATTTTCAATTTACATTTCAGACTTAACTGAATTGTTATTGTAACAAGAGAAAAACAAAGACAACAACTGATGGCCATTTCAAAACAATTAACTGACTTAAAAATGCTTCACTTAAAAATCGCACGTAAATAAACTTTACAATTGCTTTCTAATTTGAAACCGTGGCTTTAATCTATGTTTATTCGTATTGCACAATAAAGCTCCTTCGATAGACACCAGGCTTTACTTTACGTCCATCTTCATTTTGATGTTTAGGTGCCGATACGCGTTAAGGGCTCTTGCCTCTCTTCTGTCGGCTCTTTGTTATTCAACACATTGTATAAAACATATAAACATATGTTATTTTTGCCTCTTTATAAATGCATAGAACGACTAAACGACTAAAAAACCGAGTTAGCACTAAAATACTGTATATATATATATATAATATGTATATAAGTGTTAGCACGACACAAGCGATTTACTGTGCGGATGCCTCACTGCAGGACTTTCTATGAAAACTGGCGTCTGTTTAGATGTTGCAAACGTGAAGAAAACCAAGAAAATCCACGTTACCGGCCCATTGCCCAGGCGCCAACCCGCGTCAATTAGTAGTGTTCGGTGGTTTTATCCACTCGTCCATTGGTGAGCCGAATTTATATGAAAAATCGTATCAGTGGATGTGCTACTTCCAAAGAGAAAGAGGGTATCAAAAGCATCTTTCTTTCCTAAAGAGAAACGTCGTGTTACGTCGTGCCCTTAAATAGTTATTTTCATAAGGAGATCAAATGATACACTTTCACCTGTAAAAAGCAATTGCTTTGTATAATTATAAAGACGGGATCAGTAACAATGCGTTATAATCGTAAGTTCACGCGTATCGCGTGGACTTACGATTATAACGCATTGTTACTGATTAAAGTTTTAACGAATGGAAGTACTAGAACACCTGTATATTCAGAACACTACAGATGTGTGTAGCGTTTAACATAAGCTGACACTACTTACCTGTGTTTTAAAAATATTTATATATAATTCCTATTTATTGAATATTTGGGAAAAATTATTTCGTCACCAGAAACGTACGCATTATAAAATTTTAAAATTTATTTTCTTGTCAGCAAGAACATGGTACTGTACGTTCTATTTCCGGCTTTAATAAACATATTTCTTTAAGTAACGTAAAAAAATAGTACACTGTGGGGAAGTACTAGATCTTTAGAGTATTCCCCGTGCAGGAACAAAACAAAAAGAAACTTCAAAGAAATAAATCACACACTCTATGACTCCAATGCAAGGAACTTAAAGTTCATTTTAGTCCTTCCAATCACTACTCTGTCCCTTCGCTATAACAGACACTAAAACAAAAGAAACAACACACACAAAAAAAAATCAAGCCCGCGACTCTATCGTCTACACGTCCTCTCTCTCTCTTTCTTTCTTCCGAAAAAATTCCTCTTCTTCCATTGAGCATGCGCGTTGAGCATGAAAAAATCCCTCTCTTCCTCCTTGATCCGGGTTTTTTTTCCTTGCCATCGAAAACGCGGTCCATCCTTTCTTTACCCTGTGGCCCACCCAAGCATCACGCAATAGAACACGTGATATTTGGACCACATATCTCCCCTCCCCCATTAACTTTTACAACAGGAAGCTTTTACGCTATGAGGGCCTGTCCCTCCTTTACACCGTGAACCACCCAAGGGGTTGGTTACGAGCCGGTTAGGCAACAGACCACAACACTTTCGTTAACTTTTGGAACCTAACCCTATGTTTTGCATTAGTCCTGTGTTTTGTATAGCACGGATTCTGATAACATGGCACTTTATCAGAACGTAACTACCGTAATACAGGGGATACCTGTATTTTAAATTTATAAAGACATTTTAAAAAGTTAGACTTTTATTCGAGTTCTTAATCATTTGTTTTTATTGGTAAAGTAGCAGATACATACGCGTTGCTCGAATAAAAAGTAAAAGGGATAAACGTTAAAATGAAAACTAAATGACAAGTTTGGAAATTTTAGCTTACTGTTGTTACCTTTATCACGAAGTGTCAAAGAGAGCAAATCGGGATAAGAGCAGAACGTTCAGATTTTATGGAAGTATATAAGAAAATAGTCACAGAAAATAAATATAAAAAATTTTGTGCAGATCGGGCGGAAAAATTAGAAGTGAAGCCAAATTAAAAATAATCTGATTACATATAATAGTTTTATTGTTTTAATAAGGTATACAATGGTAATTTCTTGGTATTTCTAACGTTTGAAAGTTTAATATTATTTAAATATATGTAGTATTTGAATGAAATTCTGTGTTACAAACACCTTATATCGATAATAATGCAGTTTTGGTGAAAAAACACACACCAATTGTACGAGTAGAAACTAAATACTGAAATATAATTTGTACTCATTTCATCAGCAAACTTGAATATTATTTGAAAAAAACAATAACAAGAATGAAATCAAGTTATTAGATTGATAGAACGCACTATGGATGGATCCTGGGAGAACTTTATGTAGGAAACAGTTCCTATTTAGATATAAATTACATAAAGGCCGTTCGCCCATGTTTTCTTTCCCTTATGCGAATAACACTTACAATAAATATGGATAATTTAAAATATGAGTTATCTGTTAAAAGTATTTCAAGTATACATAAATAATATAGATCCACACAGATTTATTCGAATAGACACAAATAAAAAAGATATGTTATTAACATTATCAGTCAGTAAGGAAATATTCAGCAAACGTATCATTCGTTTCCATTGTTTCTAAACGTGCAAAATGGTATCACCTATGCAACGAACTCAAACGTATATACTAATATAAAACAAATAAAGTTAAAAATCTGTCATGAAGTTAACATTATATAGAACGTGCTCAGCAAAATATTAACCTCTTAACAGTGGAACAGTCGGACTCGGCGCTACCAGTTAGTTGTGAAGATAAACCGTGGGAATTTTTTTAAGAATTTTCCCACGCGTTTTTCTCGTTTCCGTTTAGGAAAAAAAATTTTTAAACAGTTACGTCTTGTAAAGAAAAAATCGTTCTTTATTGTCACATAATTTTTTTATATATGAATTTTTTTCGCGGTAATATTTTGCTAAAAATTTTTTTTTCAAATTTATATTAAATTCTTTCTTGATTTTCCATCCGATACGATTTTTTCAAAACTTTTGAATTTATTTTCAATTTTATATAATTTTTTAAAGTTTTAGGCATTTAAGTCATGACGATTTTTTCCAACCTGCGAATCAAATTCAAGAAAATGTAATTGACAGTTAACGAATTTCATTCACAACAATACAAGACGTAAAGGTTGTTATGACTACAACTGGCGGCTTTTCCCCCAGACTGAAATGTGGGTGAAGGTCGTCTCGTGTTCTACTTTCTGTAGAAGTGACGTAATCATTGTAAATAAAAGAAAATTTCAGTATATCTTTTATTTAAAATTTTAAAATTCCTTGTTCAAATTTACACCGAAATATTAAAGCGAATTAAAATATTAGCATTTTGTAAATAAACTTACTTGACATATAATAAATTTAAATAAATTAATCTTTAAGAAACAACAAAACAATAAAAAAATGTAGAAATATTTTTATATTCATCTTCACATTTATAACATATGTTATCGTCATTGACCGATATTTAATTTTAAAAACAATTTTCACAATTGGCATGCATCAGAAAAAGAAAGCATAACTTCCCTAAAACACACTTCATTGAGAAGGTCCGCTTCACTCTGAAAAAGCCGACAGTTTTATGTCAGAAATCCAATGTGTGACCTACTTTCTCTAACGTAGTAAAACAAAGTAAGTTGCAGTACAACAATACACATAAACACAAATAAATTAGTAGCTCAATAATACATACTTTCATTTATATCCATATGTTATATCCAAAAGTCAGTTCTCCCAAATTGTCGAAAAATAAATTATTTTCAACTTTTCTTTTTGTAAAGTAGCATATTCTGAAAAACAAGTTCTATATTCAGCGTAAAATTTCCACCTTTTATCCGTTAAAAACAACGCAAAATGTATGGATCCACGTAATAAAAAATTATCGCAGTGAAGTTCGAAAAAACCAGAAACACAGATACACCAGACTGCACTGTACAAAATTTTGCCACGAAATGATTCATATTTTAATGCACCTGTTAATAATTTCATCACATGACGAAAAGTTTTTGAATAAAAGCTAAAAGTTTTTAAAAATTCTTTCATAAAATCCGATGAATTTAATTAATACACAATAACTAGATCTGTTTAATAAAGATTAATAATTTTCCATTATAATTATGCAAATTAGATATAAAAAAGATCATCGCGCAAATTCTCCCGCGAACCATGGATGACTCTTACGTCATCTGGATTGAAGTTTCCTGCAAAATAGTGAAAATTTTTATATAATTATTTTACTAATCCAGTCAAATTTAAATAATATAAAATGTCTAGATCTGTTTAATAAAGATTAGTAATGTACTATCATTAATATGCAAATTAGATATGACAAAGATCACTGTGGGAAAATTCCCGCCAAGATAAAAATAGCTTTCGGTCACGTGATCACCAAGAAATACGCCTTAAATTTAATGTTTGTGTACAAATTAATACATTTTAACTAATGTCATCGTTTAAAATTTAATGTTTCTGTAAAAATTAGTAAATTGTAACAAATTTCATCAAAGACAACAGAATAATTTTCAGCTTATAAAAACTCTACAATAAATGATTATTTCTTCGAAAGACGTCGATATGCACGAATAAATAATAAATATACAATAATGCTTTTATCCATTTTAAGTGGATATTGTAAAAATTAAGCTATTTAATTTGTTTGGCTTTTATAATTTAGTTTCCGAATATTTTACTGTGAAATTCCATTTAGTAAACAGAAACAAAGACAAGCTATTAATTATAAACAGGACAATAGAATAATTTTTACGTAAATTGAGTGAAAATACAGAAAAAAACGAATTATATCAAAGATGGGGACAAACAAGCTTACATCCCCAGAACAGAGCTTATAATTTGTTGTCAATTTCAGCCTGTTCCTACTTTGACTGTTTTCTGTTGGTAAAAACTTATTTTTTTAAAATAAAAGTACTTTGTTGTTAGTGAAGAAAGATAAAAGTATCGAAATATAATATTCAGAATTAAAAATATTGATGTATGTCCATATTAGAAATGTATATTTTTTTCCGATATTAGAAATAATATCACGAAAAAAACATTATATAAATGAAATACGGCCATAAACAATTTCTTTCTGTCAAATAAATTACGGATTAAACAGGCTTATCTAAAAAAATTCAATTGCGAATAACTGACTTTAAATATACAGAGGATACAGTATGCTTGTTATGTGATAGTATCTGCGTTTACAAATTAACAGAATTTTCCATTTTTTTTTTTTTACACATTATTATGCTATAATCTAGGAAACTATGTTTAATAATAAGACATACTACAGAAAGGGTAAGAAAGGAACGTCAGTCATTGTAACTAATGTATTATTGAAAGTTTCATTCATATAGATAATTAATTTTATCAAGATACATTTCTCCAAAAGAAAATTATCGATATTTATCGTAAATATAAGTAAATTTTATTATAATTTAGATAAAAACTCATTTTTTCCCCACGCATGGCTTCTTTCCCCTCCCTCTTACTCCTATACTTGGAACATTCCATTTCATAATTTGATGTAATAATAACGTTTAAAATGATTCTAAATAAAATATTGACACTTAAAGTAGGTTAATATAGGCTATATTGTCATGAGTCTCAGATGTATTCATAAAAATGTAATAATCTATACAATAATACTTTCTCACATGCTCCATGTGTTAAAGTTTGCAGCTGTAATTGAAGGTAATATATAAAGAAACAAAATGTTTATATTATCAATAGTTATAAAAGATATCTTATTTTCACGTAGAAAAACAAAATAAGACAGAAGAAACAGACAATCACACGATATCTCTATCCAGGACATTCTATAATTGATTTCAAATTTCTAATGTCGACATACATGAATATTTTTGTGTCTGTGAATATTATATTTCGATACTTTTATCTTTCTTCACTAAGAACATCTTAAAACATTAACTTTTTACCAACAAAAAACAGTCGAAGTAGAAACAGGCTGAAAATAACAACGAATTATAAGCTCTGTTCTGGGGATGTAAGCTTGTTTCTCCCATCTTTGATATAATTCGATTTTTTTCTGTATTTACACTCAACTTACGTAATAAATTATTGTATTGTGCTGTTTATAACTTAATAGCCTGTCTTTGTTTCTGTTTACTAAATTGAATTTCACAGTAAAATACTCGGAAACTCTAAATTATAAAAGCCACACAGATTAAATGGCTTAATTTTTACAATATCAATTTAAAATGGATAAAAGCATTATTAAATAATTATTATTTATTCGTGTATATCGACTTCTTTCGAAGAAATACTCATTTATTGTGCGGTTTATGTAAGCTGAAAAATTAAATTTTAAACATATTTCTTGGTGAACACGTGACCGAAAGCTATTTTTATCTTGGCGGGAGATTTCCTAGTGACCTATCTCATATCTAATTTGCATATTTGTAATAATATTTGTGATAATCTTTATTAAACAGATCTGGACATTTTATATTATTTAAATTTGACTGGATTAATTAAATAATTATATAAAATTGTCAGTGTTTAGTGGGAAAGCTTCAATCGCATTGACATCGTAAGTTTTTCCATGACGTATAGTTGGCGGGAGAATTTGCGCAGCAATCTTTTTTATATCTAATTTGCATAATTATAGTGGTAAATTATTAACCTTTATTAAACAGATTTAGTTATTGTGTATTAATTAAATTCATCGAATTTCATGAAATAATTTTTTAAAACTTTTAGCATTTATTCTAAAACTTTTCGTCATGTGATAAAATTTTTACAGGAGCATCACTATATTAATCAATTGGCGGGAAAATTTAATAGCGTGCGGTTTGGTGTTTCTGTGTTTCTCGTTTTTTCGAAGTTCACTGCGATAAATTTTTATTACGTGGATTCATAGATTTTGCGTTGTTTTTAACGGATAAAAGGTGGAAATTTTACTCTGAATATAGAACTTGTTTTTCAGAATATGCTACTTTACAGAAAGAAAAGTTGAAAATAATTTATTTTTTGACAATTTGTGAGAACTGATCTTTGTTTGGATGTAAATGAAGGCATGTATTATAGGTTTACTAATTTATTTGTGCATATAATTATGTAGTTCTAGTTTCGAGACATTTATGGTTTTTAGTGTTTATAAGCGTGTTATTTAGACATGTCTACCAATTTAGTGCTAAAACGTAGAACTACGTCAAAGAAGAATACAAACTTTAATTAGCAAGTAGTCCCTTTATTAGCAAACTTAATTTGTTGGTAGATTTTTTTACATTTAAAGTGTAATTAGATGAAACTAAATGGATGTGAACATAGAAAGTAGAATATGGCAAGACTAATAGATAAAACTATTATTACATATTACTCGATCAGAAAAATTTATACTTGAAGAATTTTGTTTTGATAATTATTGCCTAGGGTTTATGTCGAAAATATTTTTCAGTTATATTTGTAATTACAGTTAATTCGAATAGTAATGGCGCATAAATATTTATAGAATTAATTGAAGTTTTCGAATTTTGTTTTGAGGAAACTGAGAAAGGCAAGAGTATCTACAGTTGTATAATGAACTGAATTTTAGTAAATTAGGTGACTTTGTATGTTTCGATGTAGTTTTTTATAATATTACGATATACGAACTTTCGATTTTGTAAATTGTATTATACTAAAAAATAAAGTTTTTCGTTATTCTCCTACTTAATGATGTATTTATAATGTTTCTGAACTAAATAATACTTATTAAATTGAAATCCGAGCTTTACAAAGTACTATGAATATTAGAGAAGACCGTTTTACTATAAACTACTACGTTTTACTACAGCTTACTCCAATGTTGATTCTACGAAAAGTAGGTCAGACAAGGACCGTTAGACTAATGACGTAGGCTGTTTACTTTTTCCGGTTGCATCGGTGCACTCCCGATAGCGTCATTTACAGAAGTCACGCCTACTTTTTTCTGACGCGAGCCAATTAGGAATATTAATTTTTTTAACCAATCAGATGACGGCGGGAGATTTAAATTCGATTTATGTCGATAGATGGCCATCTAAAATTTCATATTTATTTTAATTTTCTTTCTTTTATCGTAATTTCTCGAGAACTAAAGGATATTCCAAAACAAAGTTGGAGAACCCAACTACTCGTGAAAATTCTACGACTTCACAAAATGGTCCAGGTATTTTATAAGAATTTTTTAACGTCTATTGACGTCCCTCACCACTGTCACTCGATCGCCTTGGACGTCTATTTACGTCCCTCACTGTTAAGAGTTTAAATAATAATCTAACACCTTTATCATTGCCGAGAAAGTTTAATTTAAAACAAACGTTTTCAACCTATTCCATAGGCCATCATCAGGTTAAATAAACCGACAAATGGAACAGTTCCGTTCCAGAGGATCGAATACAAATATTTAAATTTCAAAAAATTGACAACGGATTAAAAGATGATAAATAATAAACGAATATTGTATAAAATTAAAAACAAGGAATAAAATAAAAATTAAAAATAAACTCAGAAAAACTCCTAAATACAAGTATCAACTAATACTAATGCAGAACAATAAAATAAACATGCAAATTAAGAGTTCCTTGTAGAGTTTTTAACTATAAACTTCCAGGCCGATGGAAGGGCCTCAGCGTCCCTCGCATTTATACACGCCCCTTCCAGTTTGCTTTTGTAAGTCTCTATTTTCTCAGCGGTCCTTGCTAATGTTGGGGAGCTCACGGGTTTGATAATGTCCGCTTCATCCCATTTAACTACCGAGTTTTCGGTCTGAGCCATTTGGGATAGTACCGTGGCGTTGGAACTTTTTCTGATGTTATACTTGTGCTCCTTTAGTCTTACACTCAAACTCCTTGTCGTAACGCCGATATAATCTTTCTTAATTCCCAGCTGTGTGTTCTCGTACGGTATCCTATACACACCTGCTTTCTCTTCCTTCTTAATGCTATTCTTGTCATTCCTTAAAATCTTATATAGGTTGGGGGCTCTTTTTAGAATTATTGATGATTCATTGCGGTTCGCAATTTCTTTCATAATGCCTTTGGCATATCTGTTATAAGTGAATTTTGTGATTTTACCGGGACCTTGTTAGAGCCTCTTGTTACGTTCTTCTCGAATCTTCTAACCATTCCTGTTATTGCGCTTTTCTTGTACCCTAAGGTTTTGGCTACCTGTAGAATTCTGTTAATTTCCTTTGCTCTGTCCATAACGTTGTCACAATACAGAAAGGCCCTTCGGATTAGAGCCCGGAATGCCGCCATCTTATATTGATATGGATCATTTGATTGCGAGAGGATATAAAGTGGGCTGTGCGTTGGTTTAACGTAAACACTGGTAGATAAATGCCAGTTTTTGAATTGGATGTTGATGTCTAAAAAGTGTATTGTTACGGAAACTTTTACTAGTACGGAACTTTTCTGTTCTCATTTCAGTTTTAAGCCGTCGTTATTACGATTGATGCTTTCAATGAATTCATTAATCTTACGGTTATTATTCCATAATATAAAGATGTCGTCCACATATCTTTTAAAATATACTATATCTTTACGGAAGTCATACAAAACTCTTTTCTCCAGTTTTCTAACAACTAACTCACAAAGAATTCCTGAGATCGGACTTCCTATTGGAATCCTCCTTTTTTGTCTATATGTTTGACCATCATAGCTGAAGATAGATTCGTAGCATATCAGGTTAGCCAGTTCTACTACTTCGTTGTTGTAATGTATCAATTGTGGGATTCTGCTGAACAATAATTCGAGTAGTGCTTCCTTGCATGATAGAATTGTTATGGACGGATACAAGTTCTCATAATCCAATACCGTTCCTACTTCCTCTTCCATTAACGATATGTGTTGAATTTCCTTAACCACAGTCCCAGGATCTTGTGCCACTAGTGCGTTGCTTTCAAGTTGGGAGGAGATAAACTTGTGTAATCTTTTTTCTAAGACAAAAGTCGGTCCCCTGCATTTTTCTACTATTGGCCTAACTTGTTTATCTTCTTTGTGAGTTTTAGCGAATGCAAACGACCTTGGAATAGCAGGCCTTGGGTTCCGGCACTTTTTAAGAAAAGGCAATACAGTACAAAGCTTCGTTCCTTCTAGCTTCTTGACCCGTCTATCAATGTTCTCAATAATATTAACGTTAAACTTTTCACATTTCGTTTTTTCGATGTAATCCTCTATCGCCTTTTTGTAAGTTTCTCTTTTCATGATCACCAATTGTTTACTTTTATCCGCTCTTGTTACGAGTAAATCGTTTACGTTCAGACAACGCTTAGTAATCCGAATATCGTTATTCCTAAGTTCTCCTAGCTTCCAATGTTCTTGGTTTTTAATGACCGTTTTCCATCTAATATAATCTTTTTCTAACGAATATAGCCCAACTATTTCTTTCAATCTCTTGAATCGAGGTTTCCCAACTTCCTGGATTCTCAGGGACGAAGTTCGGGCCTTTTTCTAAAACTTCTTTAATCTTCTCTGGTACCTCTATTTGGTCCCACATAACAAATGCTGCAAGGTTTTTCTTATTCTTTCTTGTTGTTTGCTTAGCGATAATCTATTTCATTTTCTTAATATACCTTTTCGTCAAACTCTTATGAAATTTGTCTGTTAGTCCAACTACTCCTTTGTTAATTTCCACTAACTTTTCCGGATCATCATTATATATACTATTTTCAAAGTCGATAATCTCACACAAAAGCCCATACTTCTTGTTTTTCGCTATCCTGATAGGCTTTCGAAGGCATACTATACAAAACCTCACTTTCAGTGAAAGGCATTCTTTTGGGACGCTGATTCTATTAATTGACATGGGAAAAACCTTGTTTTTCAAACATTCCCTTAAAAACTCCAACTTACAGTTAGCTTTGATCAGCTTAATCGTTAACTTTCTGTAACTTCTGTAATGTTCCACCGGGCCGCCATAAAAACATTATATAGAACGTGCTAAGCAAAATATTAAATAATAATTTAACACCTTTATCGTTGCCGAGAAAGTTTAATTTAAAACAAACGTTTTCGACCTATTCCATAGGCCATCATCAGGTTAAATAAACTGACAAATGGAACAGTTCCGTTCCAGAGGATCGAATACAAATATTTAAATTTCAAAAATTGACAACGGATTAAAAGATGATAAATAATAAACGAATAATGTATAAAATTAAAAACAAGGAATAAAATAAAAATTAAAATAAACACAGAAAAACTCCTAAATACAAGTATCAACTAATATTAATGCAGAACAATAAAATAAACATGTAAATTAAGAGTTCCTTGCAGAGTTTTTAACCATAAACTTCCAGGCCGATGGACCACTTTATTATTTATCATCTTTTAATCCGTTGTCAATTTTTTGAAATTTAAATATTTGTATTCGATCCTCTGGAACGGAACTGTTCCATTTGTCGGTTTATTTAACCTGATGATGGCCTATGGAATAGGTCGAAAACGTTTGTTTTAAATTAAACTTCTTCGGCAACGTGTTAGATTATTATTTCATGAAGTTAACGTCCTCATTGGGCCGTAATTTAAAAAAATTGTAGACCTATAAATTCCCAATGTCGGCCGTCTTTTTGCGTCTGTTCTTTCTCAATCTCGAAAATGGAGTTAAATAGCGGAAAGCCGAGATAACAGGTAAAAAGCTTAGTGACAGTAGGCCCTAATAAACTGTATAATGTTATTTCAATTCAAATATTTTACCCCTGAAAGGAGTTAGATACATCGTCGGCAGGACTCTGTCACTAACTAGAAAAGTATGATGTTCAGGGGCATGACACTATTAATTTGAGTTGGAGAGCATTCTTTTATTCTTTTATTAAAAGTTGTGAAAATTGTAAACATTATATGTTTTATTCTGAATCATATAAGTCAAGTACACAGAAATTTATTTAACTTTCAGGATGTTTCATTTAATTAAAATGTAATTTTAAACATAGAAAACATTAGAAATACTAGTATTAGAATATAAGGACTTCCACTGTAAGGATTTATTGTGACTTTTGAACGATTTTCAGAGTGTTTGTTCCAGTGGTATTTGTTTCAAAAGCAACTGTCTGTTTTTTCCCACGAAGGCATAAACTTTGTTTCAATTGAGTGCATTTGTTTAGATTTCAAATTCTATTGTTTTATGATCAGATTATTAAAATTAATCAGTGTTTTTGCTTTGGGTCGAATTTTAAAAAATATCACTTGCAGCATAGCATCTGTGCAAAAAACAAAATGTATAAAGCTACGAACAAGTAATGCACAAGATACGCTCCTGTAAGATGACACAAAAGCTACGCCTGCATTCACTGATACCAATTGTTTTCAAAAACAAAAAACAAAAATTTTTAACATTAAATCTGAAACAATAAAATCTTTTAAAAAAATTGAAGAACAAATATAAATATTAGATATATTTCTTTATAACTGAGCAATCGTCACGATGTATTTATCAATCGTAACAGTCTTTGAACTAAGTATAGGAAGCAACCAAAGATGTATGGCTGGTGCAGGAAATATACAGGGCCTTAATGTTCATCCGTACCATAAAATTTCAATGTATTTTCTGGATTTCATAACTAGGGTATGATTAATTTAACAGATTCAACTACTAATGTGTAAAATTTTGTGGATTCTCTTCATTGTATTAATTTGTTTAGTTAAGTCTTCTGATGTTCTGTGTACATTCCAGCTACAAACACCGCCGTTGTCTTTGTATACGCATAAAGAACTTCAAGTCAAAATGTAACACAATATAATTATTATTATATACAACTTCATGATTTTTAAAAATCATAACATTACTGATATTATTTACGATCTATTTGTACCTAAGTACTACACCGAAAAGTATTCATAATAAAAATATGCTTATAAAAAACATCAATAAATGCTTTATCATATATACCAGTAATAGTAATTACATGCACCAATAACTCTGCACTTTAAGATCTTCTTTAAATTAATATATTATAGTTAACTCCTAGTAATTCAGCACGTGCTTGTCAAAGTAATGACCTGAATACCGAAAATACCACTATAATATCATCCACTGATTACCTGTCAATTATCTCTACTTTTGAATTTTTAATCATCGTTAAGATCTAAAAGAAATTCTATAATGTTTACGAAACGTTTAAATTCATTCATTAATCATAACAGTTACATTGTATTAATGTTCTAATTAATCTTTTAGATTTTTCGAATATAACAGCTCGATATGGCAGTTTAAATTTTCTGTATTTTTCACGTGTGTATAGCTATGATTATCGTTATTAATGTCTCAATATATACGACGCGATTTTTTTGGTGTCTATCTTACGTCAGTGGTGCCTATCTTACGTCAAAACATTTGATAATCATCTAAAAAAGAAAATAGAGGAAATAAGTACAAAAGTAGGCATGTTCGTCCGTACTGAAATTTCTTTAATTCGTTGCTTTATCAATAATGTGGATCGTATCCTCCAAGAATTGCATTTCTTAGCAGTATTGTTAGTAGTATGTCGAGTGTCATCTTTGTATATGTTACCGGCAAAACCCGATTTTACGCCAAACTAGTTTTGCCTAGGCCAAACTAGTTTGGCGTAAGCGTGTCAGGCCAAACTAGTTTAGAATTATTATTCAAGTATATTAATGGTTAAATATATTAATGGTTAAATATATTAATGGTTGATTTAAGGTCATCATAAAACACAAATAAGTTCATTTTTAATTTTAGTTTGATTTTAAAAGTTATTTTTATTATTTCGTTTGAATTTTTGAAAAAATTTTCGAAAGTTAATTACCTTTAAATGTGCATGGCTTAATAAAAAAAAATACAAACTGATAAGTACTGATTAGCTTATTTTTATTTTACAGTTTTGTACAAGTGTTGTGTCACTTCTAATCAATACCGTTTTTGGTTAATTTTACCCTAGTATTCTAATAATTTGGTTGCTAATAATTATGGAAATTTATTTGAATAGGTTGGGTTAGATTAGGTTAGAACGTGCGTCCCCACTGTTCCCTGTCTTCTGATTGCTGGAATCGAAGACGAGCCGCCACCTTCGATATCTAAGGTAACATTAATCCTGTTTTTTATAATTAAGTAGATATGTTTGAATAAATATTGTTCATCTAATTGACTGCCTTTTAATTTTATTTTAACTATTAATATATTTAACCACTAATACACTTGAATAATATTTCTAAACTAGTTTGTCCTAGGCAAAACTAGTTTGGCGTAAAATCGGGTTTTGCCGGTAACATATACACAATTATCTAAAAACTACACAGAAGAATTATTCTTTTCACTCGTTTTTTATACTATAATAAAATTTGTTTCATTCGTATGTTTTGCAATTTTATCTTCTGTCTCGACAAACGTAAGTTAATTTTGATTTCCAAACTGCGTAAGTAAATAAATATAATAAAATTTAATTAATATACAGGGTGTCTATGGTTAAAGTTTCTCCATTAAGAGCATGTTGTAACTGTAGCAAATAAGAGGATTGACAGAGAAATTTGTATACAAACTGTACAGTACGCGATGAGAAAAAAAATTGCAAAAGTAAAAATTTAGTTAAAGCTTCCGATATAGGGCGCATTATAGGAAAATTTACGAAACAAAACACAGTAAATAACGGAAGCCAAACCTAAAGTGCCATTTTAATCTGTTATCTGAAACATTTTGTGTGAAGTCATCTGTGTATTTAGTCACCAAGATAACAAAATAACTTTATAAATGCATTTCATTCATTGTTGTCATTAATTGCTTATATATAATTTCAGGTATTATTAAGTAGGGGAAGGTGGTGCAAGACGGGGCCATGAACGTCCGATTATTCATGGTTAACGTGCTATCATCTAACTGTTATTTGGGGAACTAAATGTCAACCTCAAAAGGGGATCACGGGTCGAAAGAACGTTCGAATCGCTCTCTTTGTTTGGAAATAAGACAGTTTTCCATGTTTTAGCAATTCTTCATCTAATTTAACAAAAACAATTAACAGCAGTTTTGGCACCCCCAGGAAAACGGTCCCTGTTTACCGAAAGAAATTCTGTAAAATCAAAAGTTACAGGCATCAGCAAGGGTAGGCCTAACAAGAAATAAAAGACAAATGACACAGAATGCCTCTACTGTGAAGGGTTATAATCTGCATCTACAGAGAGTTGGGCTAAATGTAATCGTTGTGATAAATGGGCACACAGTTCTTGTGCCAATAATGAAGAAAACGACAGTTTAATCACTTAATTTGTTCTTCTTGTATATAAAAATAATATTCCCATTTTACTCCATGGGTGAAGCAAAATAGTGTATTTACATGTAATTTTAAAATATTAGATTTTCTTGTTTTTAAAAACGTTTTTCAAAAATTAAATTATGTATTATCAAATGTAGTTGCGGAGAATAAAAAAATTACCGTTCTCATCAAAGTGGTTACCATCTTATGATTTTTCAAACCTTAAAATCTTCATCTTGCCCCACTTTCCCCTACATAAACACAGAAATTAAATACAAAAGTATGGATTTTTTCTCTTTAAAGGTGAAATCGCTTATTGATGTAACATAAAATTTTCTTATTTCTAAGAAATTATATTCCATACAAGTTTTAATATATGGGTCGCTTTCTTTATAGTATTTTTTTCTTTATATATTCCAGATATTCCAATAAAACTTGAAAGGAATGACCGTTGTTCCCTGGTATGCACGATGCCAGCGAACAATACTCATTTTCCTAATACGGTGTTTGTTCCGAAGCCAAGAGCAAAGCAGGCTATTTCACAGCAATCTGATCGAAGGCGACGTCGAACGAAATTTGTTTGACCATCGTAGGGTCCAATATCGATTGCCGGTCAACGACTCGACGTCACTCTACGTCATACTCTTCTTCGAAAGTAGACGATCCCTTCGATGACTCTCAGATTAAAGAAGTTGAATTTCTCAGGCGACAATCGGAGAGACGTTCATGCGCCGGGAAAAATTTATGCGACTTATTTTGGGCTGATATATGTTTATATATTACATAAAAATATCTCTAAAATGTTTTATGTATCGATGAATCGCATATTAACTAATTTAATCAAAATAAAAAGTTCACAAAATCTTTTATAAGAAACTACAAGCAACACAAGTAGTTCTCCGATGAAAACGTTTTCGTCTGTTAATTTAAGGCAAACAATAAATGAAAACTTAACAAGTAATCAGTAGAATAAATTTCAAGTTGAAGTGATTATTCTTAGTTTTAAATTATTTTAATCGCCTAATAAATATTTCACAAATACAGAGCTCATGTACACATAATTGGATCCTATATTCAAACACTGGCTAATCTTCGGCTCGCGAGCTGCACGTGACTTTTTCTATATACAGTCAAACCTGTTATTGTGCAGTCTTCTTCTGTGCGATTTTTATTTGTGCGATTTGTTTTGTGCGATTTTTTTTGTGCGGTATATGAAAATTTCAATCAAATTGGAACATAATTGACTCCTGTAAAATTTTTAAAAACTCTATTGGTTGTTTTCTATGACATCAGCAAGTTTTTTTCATTTTTTATTCAGAAAAATTTTTTTCTCATACGTTTATTTCGGTTCCCTCTTATTTTAATAGCATAAAAACCATAAATATTATGTTATATTTGAACAGATGCGGTAAGTTAGCTTCCCTCCAGCTTTAGACTGCAGGTGTGAAATTTCACGCCTTGTTAAATGAAATAACACTTCCTGCAGCTATATTTATCAAATAAAATCATTATTTAACGATTATTTTTAACTTTTTAATGTTAGATTCGTATTTAAGTGGAAATAATTAATTAATATAAAAATTAAAATTCTTAGAGGATTTTTTCCCCATTAGGTGTTGCAGAAAAAGGCCCGAGGAGTTAAAAAAGCAATTCCTAGTTATTTCGTACGGTTTCGAGTTATTTTCTACGTGAGACTTTTTTTATGCGGTCCCTATTCACCGCATAAAAAAATATTTTTTAACTGTGTTGCGAAAACTATTTTTTATAGCCACTCGTGAAGTTTCGCGCGATTTTTTTAATGCATTTTCTTATATGCGGTCCCTATCCACCGCATAAAAACAGGTTTGACTGTAGTTACTTGTGCTCCGGTGAGTTTATACAATTTTTGAATAGTTTTGTTACGCAATACTTACCATATGTAATATTTTTGTAGATTTGCTGCAAGTATGCTATAAATACGGCTAGAATGCGCCTCTTACCGTAAACAAAAAACTGAAAGCTAAAGTTATGTTGGTAAGAACCAGTTTTAGACAGTTGTTGTCTCAACTACAAATCCTGAAACAACAAGTAATGAAAGAGAAACATCGAAACATATTTAAATAAAAAAACAAGCTTAATTATAACTTAATTTCTTATTGCGTACATATAGGTAAGCAATACTTTCTTAACCTTACATAGTAGTCATATTTGCTTTAGATCAGTGGTAACTATGATTGAATTTTCTAATGGTAGCTATATTGTTAGTTAGTTACCAGTGAACGGTTGTCTCTCTATGATATTTTAACCATATAGAGCATAACAATATTCTAATAGCGGATGCAGGATAGTGTATTTCTGATAAGAGATACGTGTCTTCAGGAATACGCTCTGCTGTAACCCAATAATAAGTAGATGTACTTCGTTAATAATAAATACATCACTAATTATACTTCATAGAATATTTTTATTTATGAATTTGTCCTTGACAAATTCGTGAATAAAATATGAATTCTATTATAACTATTGAAATAAAATGACGTTTCACCAGCTAATTTCTGTACATTAGACATATATAAGACAAGCTGCGAATAAGATGATATTCTGGTGTTAATATAGGCCTAATATAAATACTGTTATTAACTTCTATTATGTTTATATATTTATAATATCAAAAGAAGAATTTCAACGATTTCAGTCATAATAAGGTCAGTTTTATTACAATAATATCGATATTTTCTTCTTCCTTAAGTTATGAAGAAATTGTTTCTTCCACTCTATTTTAAAGTATAAAGAAAGTTAGAAAATTAATTAATGCTTAAAATATTTTATCATATTTTAAAGCTATATCTTAATTCAGAAACGAGTGAAATGAGTTTGTAAATGTTATAGAAATTTCGCAATTAATGCAGCAATCATTACATTTCAAGTAGAATTTAATATTTATTTTCTTCTATCCAAAAATTAAAAAATTCTTTAAATATTACAAAAAACTACAGAATATTAAAAGTATTATGGTATTATCGTTAATCTTGTGAATACGTTTAAATGGTAAATACTCAATAATTTTAGATATAGACTTTATAATAAGAGAATGATTAGTTGTAAAGTGCATTCTGTTAATTTAAAAAAATTTCTTTATTTTATAATTATCAATTCTTGATTAATAAAATTGTTCTCTAAATGTTGTAAAAGTAAAGTTTTGAAACAATTAATAATTAAAATAATAATAAACACATTCAAAATTATTACAATGGAAAATGCAAACGGAGTTGTGCTGTAAATCCCTTAAAAAATATATTTTGTTTTATCTTAATATTATTATCGACCATCCAGCTTTTTGTCTGTCCCTCCTTAATTTCAGGAATGCGGTTAGATAGATGAAAGACGACACCAGATATGAAAATCATAGAGGAAGAAGGCCCTGTATAACTATATCCGACCAATGCAAACCGAAAGTCACGTTATTTCAATTCAAAATTTTTTCCTGAAAGGAGTTAGATAGATGACTGGCAGAATTCTGTTGATAATAAAAAGTATGATATATAGGGGCAAGTGTTACTGATTCGAAGTTGAGAGCATAAATTAAATAAATTTAAAATATGATTAAAAATTGTTCAAGCATTGTGATGATGTCACAATAAAATAATTGTTCGTTTACCTTAAAATAAATTATATGCAATAGACTGAGTCAATACAGCGATAAAAGGAACTTTTCGAAATTTTGCATCTAAGCTAAATTTTTCTAAAAATTTAAGTCATTATACGTAGCAATATTTTCGTTATTATTGTACAATATTTTTGAAATTTACTTCTACACTCAAATCATATTAATATGTATTTTAACGCTAGTTTCTATTATTCAACCTGATACAGCTATTTTAATATTTATCCTTTTACTACTTTTATTTGTAATTTTGTGTAAAGGTTTTTTGTGTAAAAAGCTGGAAAATGATGCATTCGACATTTATACATTTTTATTGTCATCAGTTTTTTGCATAAGGAATAAATTCGATTATTTTATTTGAGATAAGCCGGGGGCTATAGGGGGTACCCTATTAACCACTTAATCGGCACAGGTTGTTAAAACCCGACCTTAGAGTTGTTTGGATGGCTGGAGGAGGCAAAAAGTGAGTGGGGATGTCGTGAGTAAGTCGATAGGTATTCTTTTTGGTGGTGAATAAGACAGATGGACAAATTGAACAATTAACAAAAGAAAGTTTATTATACAACTAAACCTACGATACATATAACTAAACCCAAGATTAGATGCGGTTAAATGAGGTAATACACTGTACATATGCACTCCTACGGAGTGGATTGACAAAAGTGTATCAGCTTGCATGCTGACCTAATGACCTAACTCTGTCGCTACTAACGCTGAGAGAAGGTTTACAAGAATTTATAGCTACCTCGATATTCGTTGTTCAAATTAGATGACGTCCGTTCGATCGGACAGGAATTGGCGATTGTATGGCGGGTCTTCTTTCCGTTGAATTGCATAGGCCGGGACAGCCCATTCGTGGAGCTGAACTTGGCACCTAGTCGTCGGTTATTCCGAGCACTAATTAATTTATTCGTCTTTCTTCTGACATCGTATGGGACGACCGCCCGGAACTTCGGTGTCTCCACCTTTTATGCCTGGCGCCTGGGAAAATAATCATGTGATCGACTATTGATATGTGGAAGTCTACATTTTACTCACCCGTACTCACACATTCACGCACTTGTTTTATTCTTTTTCCTTTTTTTATAAACTGTTGTATATTATAGATAATAACAGATCATTTCGTTTTCTGATTGGTAGTGACAAAAGAAAACGATTATATTACTTCTTTATAATCTGAAACCGTGCTTTTAACTTAGTTGTTTTTAACACAATGAAGTGTTATAAATTAAGACACTTGGCGGTTTTTTCATCTTTTATTTAGTTGACACGTGCAAAATTATATACGTTTCGGGCTTCCAAGCCCCTCCTCAGCCAACTAAAATATTAAAAGGGTATACACAATTCAAAAAAGCAACGGGATCAGTTAAATTTCTTAATTCTTTAAAAACCAAAGTAAAATCCAAGTAAAATAAACTGCTTTTTAAATCCGATTTCGAGTGAGTTATTTAGACAAAAAAGGAACGAAAAGATGCTATACTTTAATCAACTTCTTTATTTTATCTCCCAAATGTATTTCGCAACGCCTCATCAGTGGGTAGTTGAGTCTTGGTAACTTCCGTTCCTTTTATGCTGGATGATGTTTTCCCAGCATGCATCTATCTGCATACCGTCATTCAGATTAATTAAATTTGCATATTCTTTTATACAAAAATGTTCTATTATTCTAGGTTTTAAACAATCTTCTTCTTTATAAAGTATTTTCACATTATTTCTATCTATTTTACAAAAATTATTTTTATAATGTAGGTACCACGGTGATTCTTCTCTTTTTAATCTTATTGCTGCCTCATGCTCTTTTAAACGTATTTCCAGCTTCCTTCCGGTTTATTCAACGTAAGACTTCGTTTGTGGACAAGTACAAGACAATTTATAAATTACACCTGCAACATCAAGTTTGTTTAACATATTTGTATCATCTTTGTTTATGACATTAACTATATTCGACAATTTGTTCTTTTGTTTTGCCACGATACATATAGAATACTGTTTAACAATTAATTTGTATCTTTCATAAAGTTTGTGTACATACGGAAATTCAACATATATAATATTATCAATATGATTCTTTACATTATATCTGTAATTTACAAATTGATTGTACCACTTACATAATAAATTCTTTGGATAATCATTCAATAAATATTTTTTAAAAAGTTGTTTTATTTCTTTATCCGTGTCTTCCTGTAAGGATGTCCTATTTACTATTTTTCTGAGATCCATAATAAAGACATTTTTCTTGGTTTCTACAGGACAATATGATTTATAATTAACAGTCTTTTTTGTATTACATAATTTTTCATACTTACGGAACAGCAATCGGTTTTCCTTTCTCATTATAGTAATATCCAAATAATTTAATTCCTGGTTTTGTTCTTCCTCACTGGTGAACTTTTAAAATTTACACAGACTTTTATCGTCAAAAAAATGGAATCCCTATGGGATCGGTCGTCGTACCAAAATTGGCTGATATCTGCATGATACCGATTGATGAAAATATATCACAGGCTCCAGGTATAGAGTATCCAGGTATATTACGGTACTAGTTATTACGCACTATGTTATTATTACGGTTACAGATATATTACTAGTTATTATTACGGTTACAGGTATATTACGCACTATGTATCCAGGTATATATCCAGGTATACTACGCACGTTATGTTGATGATATATTAATTATATATGACTCACAAATAATTTCATCCCAAGATATTGAAAGCCATGCAAACAGTTTGAGTAATAACTTAAAGTTCACCAGTGAGGAAGAACAAAACCAGGAATTAAATTATTTGGATATTACTATAATGAGAAAGGAAAACCGATTGCTGTTCCGTAAGTATGAAAAATTATGTAATACAAAAAAGACTGTTAATTATAAATCATATTGTCCTGTAGAAACCAAGAAAAATGTCTTTATTATGGATCTCAGAAAAATAGTAAATAGGACATCCTTACAGGAAGACACGGATAAAGAAATAAAACAACTTTTTAAAAAATATTTATTGAATGATTATCCAAAGAATTTATTATGTAAGTGATACAATCAATTTGTAAATTACAGATATAATGTAAAGAATCATATTGATAATATTATATATGTTGAATTTCCGTATGTACACAAACTTTATGAAAGATACAAATTAATTGTTAAACAGTATTCTATATGTATCGTGGCAAAACAAAAGAACAAATTGTCGAATATAGTTAATGTCATAAACAAAGATGATACAAATATGTTAAACAAACTTGATGTTGCAGGTGTAATTTATAAATTGTCTTGTACTTGTCCACAAACGAAGTCTTACGTTGAATAAACCGGAAGGAAGCTGGAAATACGTTTAAAAGAGCATGAGGCAGCAATAAGATTAAAAAGAGAAGAATCACCGTGGTACCTACATTATAAAAATAATTTTTGTAAAATAGATAGAAATAATGTGAAAATACTTTATAAAGAAGAAGATTGTTTAAAACCTAGAATAATAGAACATTTTTGTATAAAAGAATATGCAAATTTAATTAATCTGAATGACGGTATGCAGATAGATGCATGCTGGGAAAACATCATCCAGCATAAAAGGAACGGAAGTTACCAAGACTCAACTACCCACTGATGAGGCGTTGCGAAATACATTTGGGAGATAAAATAAAGAAGTTGATTAAAGTATAGCATCTTTTCGTTCCTTTTTTGTCTAAATAACTCACTCGAAATCGGATTTAAAAAGCAGTTTATTTTACTTGGATTTTACTTTGGTTTTTAAAGAATTAAGGTATACACAATACTTATATAATATACAACCCTTTTTTAAAAAGTAACAAAATTTTCGATTTAAAACATGCCTATATGTGAAGCAAGCTTTTCACATTACAATTACAATTATTCCTCTTTAGCTTCCTCAATACATTGCCATGACCCTGTACTCCAGAAACACTGTAAATGCACTTGACGACAGTTATTCATTAAAACTCTTACCGTTGGTATAAATTCAATGTAATTATCTGGAGAGTTAACATTTGAACGAATCACAATATAATATAATTATCACCATAAGATATTTTGCTGTAATTTTTTGTTAATATATTTATGCTATAACAAACATGTCAAAAAAATTAACGTAAAATTAGTACCGAAATATGTAAAGCTACAATCCATACTGATTGCGAAACAACTTAAGAAGACAAACATAGAACAGAAAGACGAAAGTAAAAACGTAGTTTATAAAATTCCGTGTTCAGGTGATAATACTAATTTTTATATAGGAGAAACCAAACGTAAAGTCAAAGTACGATTGAAAGAACATTTAGCTGATTTGAAATATCAGAGACTAAATTCTGTATTTCATGAACATAGCCTTTTAAATAATCGTAACATAGATAAAACTAATATAGATATTCTACATAGAAAAAAATATACATACGAAAGAAAATTTAAAGAAAGTGTAGAAATTATCAAAACCCATAATTGTATAAATAAAAATCCTAGCATTTCGATAAGCGAAAGCTGACTAAAAATTTTATATTAATTCTTTAAGATCACTAAACATGTCTATCTACTCGAAAAATCCTTGTTATTAATATCATAATTTATGTAATAATTTACAATAATAGTTATATACAAAAACTGTAAAATTATCATAGGTGTTGTATTGATATGCAAATTTGTATTACACTAGATAAACGATAAATGAATAATAAATTATAAGATGCAAGGAGGTAACAATTTTACAAAACTAATTTATGTATAATATGAAGGATGAAAAGTAAATAATTGTTAATTAGATTCTGCTCCAATAATTATACTTCCAGTCCATAGTGGACAATAGTATTTAGTATAACACTTCGTTAGACATGTTTGTTATGGCATAAATATATTAACAAAAAATTACAGCAAAATATCTTATGGTGATAATTATATTATATTGTGATTCGTTTAATTGTTAACTCTCTACATAATTACATTGAATTTATAGCAACGGTGAGAGTTTTTATGAATAACTGTCGTCGAGTGCATTTACAGCGTTTCTGGAGTACAGGATCATGGCAATGTATTGAGGAAGCTAAAGAGGAATGATTGTAATTGTAATGTGTAAAGCAGGCCTGGCCAACCTGTGGCCCGTCACGTTAAATTGTGTGGCTCGCTAAGTGATAATATATATCTATTGAAACTTTTGTTTCCCATTATGTGTATACCAAAACAATTAAATAAATGAAAATTTGCATGTATCCTCGTTATAATGCGCAAGTACGAGTACGAACTCTTGGTATAACAATAAAATCTTATTTATTTTGTATTTGTTTTACTTTTTTAAAAGCATGTTTGCCTAAATTGTGCTCCACCGTAATGTTATGCGTGATCAAAGTGGCCCGCGGGACAATTTGGGTTGGCCAGGCCTGGTGTAAAGCTTGGTTTACATATAGATATGTTTTAAATCGAAAATTTTGTTATGTTTTAAGAAAGACTTGTATATTATATATGTATTGTGTATACCCTTTTAATATTTTAGTTGGTTGAGGAGAGGCTTGGAAACCCGAAACTTGCATAATTTCGCACATCTCAACTAAATAAAAGATGAGAAAACTGCCAAGTGTCTTAATTTATAACACTTCATTGTGTTCGAAACAAAAAAGTTTATATTACTGTTATATTTTATGTAGGATCTTGTTTCATTTTTATATCATACAACTTTAATGAGGAACACCATGGCTGCAATGACAGAAAACAGAAATGGCTCGCCTGAAGTTGAGGTAAGAATTATATTTATTGTTTAATACCACTAGGTTGAAAACGTTACATACTTCAGCTAAACAAGCATACAAAATAGCCTCATTACTACCTAATGGCCCTCGCTGTTTCAGTTTTCCCATTGAAGATGCGTGTGATATTTGCATGCAAGTCCTGAGGCCATCAGAGATTAGTCTGATATTTTACACACACACACTGTCTATTGGTAGAATTAAATCTACGACTTGCCACTTTTGTATCAAGCGAATCTAATTTATAAGATACGCTCGATCTACTTTCGTGAACAGTTTTTTGTCGCTTTTTCACTAAAGAAAATTTGAAAGTGACTAACAATGAAAATATGAGTGTAACCTTTATGAAAAATTACAGTACAGTTTGATGGTCTAATAAATTACAATACTTAATAGCCGATCTTGTATTTGTGTAACGTATACACTTATTATTGCATACCAATCTTTATGAAACGTTAGTAGTATAGGATTGACAGATTCTGGAATAATTTTGTTTAACAGTTTATAACTTTTATTCTGGAGTTTGTCACCATTGTGAGGGAAAGACATCGAGCAGGGGCAAAAATGCGATGGATTCTAGCAGAATTCCAATTTCGGTCAACCGTTTCTAGGATAGTTTGTATTCCAGAATCTCTCACACACCCCAAAACCACACCTTTTTTGATGCCCCTTCGGATATACTTTTCTGCGTGATTTTAGTAAGTTTCTGGGATAAGGACTTAGAAAATTTATGCCTTGATTATTTATGTTTTTTTTTTTTTTTTGAAAACTAATATTTATTTAAATTTTATATGAGAGAACTAATACTTATATAACTTTTATATTTTAAAAAATTATTTTCTAATAGGTACCATCTGTCGACGAAATTATTATTTAGACACGTCAGGATAATGTATGTTTTGTTTAAATAAACAACAACAACGGTATTGTCTCTCTCTCTCTTTTATTTTAACCCTTTGGCCCTCAGGTAGCAGTCAGGTAGCTGTTTTACAACCTGGCAATAAAAGTCAGGTCAGGTCATTTTGGTCAATGTGCTTATATTATTTTAAAAATTCGTATAAAATCAAATTTTTATAATAGAAGTATGAAAAAATTATTGCTAATATGCAAGTATTAGTAGTTTTGTTTGGTATATTTTTCATTTGCTTGTATTTTTTACTTTTCAAAAAAAATTCGTTTTTCTTGTTTACATTAATGACTTGTAAAATCATGTCTGATCAAATCGCAGTAGAATCATTTAAACTCATATTTTCTGTTTGGCTATAAGCTATTTAAATGGAGAATTCTGTTTTATACATTTTCATTTATATTATGTTCGTATACTTATATATCTTTGCGAATTATAACACATTATATGAAACAATCCCCTAACCTGTAAAAGCTGATTACGTTAATTTATTATCATATTACGGATGACGTGAAATTTGTTGAATATTAAATTTTCATACTAGAGATATGACTATCAGTCTTTCTAAATATTATATTATTTAACTTTTAGCTTTTCTGTCTAAGGTGATATATTTAATTTGTTTTTTTTTTGTGTGTGTGTGTGGGAAAGATGATATATTGGCTTTTTATAGCAGTTTTTTGAATGTAATTAATTTAATTTAATTTTAAGTATAATTAATGTACCATCTAATAGTATACTATTTATTCCTTTTTATATACAAGTATTAGTATATTACAGTTATCGTAAATTATTTTATTTAAATTTTAATATGATTTCAATGGTTTCTTTCTTTGTCAAACTCAATGCTGCCAGTCTTCGTACGTTTTTACATTCACGTAAATTCTTTAATAATATTATAATGAATCTATTCATTATAATATATAATTACTTTATTTAATTAATCGAAAGATATTAATAATAAATAAATTACAGGTTTTTAGCTATATTATAATTTTTTAAAAATTTTATTCTGTATTAAATTCATTTATATATTTTTATTTTAATATGTTTTCATTGTAATGTATTATTAAATTTAAATTTTTATTTTATTACAGAAAGTTTTAAAGTTATAACGGTTTGGGAAATTTTTCTTTGTCCTTTTAAAAATGTGGGATTTAACTTAAACGTGTCCAGTCAAACTAATTGTGACGTATGGGAAGTTGTGGAAACATGACACCACTCCAAAGTCATGTGACTTTGGAGTGGTTTCGTGTTTCGTTTTCATTATTATATATAATAATTTCACTTACTTTTTATATTTTTTCATAAATGTTTCAAATGATTTTTCTTAATAGATAGATTAAAAGTATTTTCTATATAATAAACTGCATTTATAACATATAATTTATTACTGTGTTGATATTTCCGAAATAATAAAATACTTAAATTATTTAAACATGGAATTGGCTCCATAATTATGATAATTGTCTTTTATTCTTATTTTTCAAGAATGTAAGCAAATTTCTTATTAAAAATATATTTTATTTACGATTTTCCGAAATACATTTAAATAATTCAAAGTACTTGCGATAGATGGCGGGTCATAATTCTATGTACAACAATAGCTGCTTTACTAAATGAAACATGAGATTATTTCAAACGATAGATGGCGCTGGCAAGATTTTGAACTTTAAAACGAGAATTTTATATATAAGATTATTATTTTCGTGGAACACAGTTTTAAGTGAAATATATCATGTTCCATTAATTGAAATGCTTTTTTAATGTTTTATTATTTATTTTTTCAATATAATATATATATCTAAAAATACTGTATATCTATTCTGCAAAAAAAATTTCCTGCAGAAAAGTGTAAATCAGAATTGACATGTGTTATGTAATTATAATGTCATCAGATTTTTCTATTATACCTTCAAATGCTTCTTCAACATCAGAATCAAATTTGCACTAAGTTAAAAATTCCCAATTTTGGATGACTTCATATTTAGTAAATTATCCTGTGGGTAATGTCAAATTAAATAATACATTATATTTTACCATAATTGTGTATGTATTGTTCAATTCAATAATATAAAATTAATCAATCATAATTATTTAAATAAGTGTTATAAAAAATTATGAATTTGTGCTCAACATTAAAAAATTATAAGTTGTATTAAAAAATTTAAATTATATAAACAAAACAATTTTAATTAATGAATATTTAACATGTTTATTATTTACAAAGCTCTTTATAATCAGTATTAATGTTACTTTTTAAATGCCATTAACTTTCTAACTGGATTCTTCTCTTTTAATCTACATTTATAATTTTGCAATAATTATTCATTAATATGTTGGACATTATTTTCGACACAACATTTCATCAATGAATTCTTTCTATCTTCTTACAACTGCAAAATTATTTTAAAAACAAAATTCATTATTTTCAAACTAATTTATCATTACTAAGTACACTAAAGCTTTCTTTTCACTTTTTAGTGTTAAACATTTGCATTTATACTCATTCAGAATTGTCTGAAATATGTGAAAGGTATTAATGCATATTATAACAACAAATTCTTGTCGCAATTTAAGACCTCCTTACGCCAAATCATTATCTGAGCATTTATACTTCAGTGGAGAATAACATGCTAGTAATAATTTACAGCAATTTACATTGTTCACAAGAAGTTTTCTTAATAAATGAATATATAACATATCCTGCAGTGTAAATCAGAACTGACATGTTCTATTCTGTAATAATAATGTCATCAGATTATTTTATTATGCTTTCAAATGCTTCTTCAACATCAGAATCAAATTTATCCAACTCTGCACTATTAGCACAAGATTCAAGAAATGCTCTAATTTGAAAATTTCCCATTTTGAAAATTCCCAATTTTGGATGACTTCATATTTAGCAGGCTTATTAATTTCAGTTTTATTTCTGATTCAATAATTTCAGAAACAGAAATATGATAGTTACTTCCTGACATCCGTCTATACTGTCTAAAGTGAGCTTCCAGCATATCGGTTTTAAATTTACCCAACACAGTTTGCTCCAAGATTATTTCATATAAACTCTAAGTTCATACATTGCTTTAATTGTATGTTCTAATGCTTTTTGAGTTTCTACTGTAATTAACAGTAGAAACTCAAAAAGCATTATAGCATTTTCATGTTGAGTTTTGGACATTGGAACAACCTGATGATTGTAATTATTCCATACTTAGAGCCATTTAAACATGTCTTTTAAAATTATAACTTTAAAATATCAGATATCTGTTATTGGTTGAGAAAGTTTGTTTTTTAAACTTTTTCCTTTTCATTGTTGTTTAACATTGACTATTTTTCACCATTTGGAGTTTATATCAAGAAAGAAAGCAATTTCTGTACAGTTTTGTATATCTCCAGTATATCTCAGGCATAATGTCGATTTTATCCGTATTAGCGTTTATACTTTTTTAAAAACTTTTATTCCTACCTTCAAATTTAAGCTTTTTGCCAATTTATAGTAATTAAAAAATATAAAAACGTTTTATAACGAAATCTCAACAGATGGTGCCACAAGCAATATATTAAGTGGTATTGTAATTAAGATTAGGACAGGTATTTTCTAAATAAGATTTCATAATAGCCGGTAAAGTTATGTAATTCGTTGCTGAACGTTTTTGATAGGAAACGGCAAAAGAATTTCAAGACTTTACAGATCTTATCGGTACTTTTGGAAGATGGCAAAAGATTGTATTCGGGATAATGGCATGGGCTACCACTGTTTCTGCATTAAACAATTTAAATTGGCCCTTCTTGGCATACAGGGTAGATTATTGGTGTGCGAGAACACCAAAATATATGAACGTGTCCGTGGAAGAGTGGAAAAATATCAGCGCACCCCTGGAGATCAGAAACGGGAAAACAACACATAGTCGATGTGAAGTATACGATATTGACGATGCGAAATATGGAAAGAACTTTTCAAAGTTTCCTTGTCGCTCGTGGGAATACGATCATTCACAATACAAAAGTAGTGTCATTGAAAAGGTAAGTATTAAAAGGCTTTACTTAAACATATATTCGAAAATTGATTTTATTCGAAAATTTCAGTGGAATTTAGTTTGTGAAAGTTCTTGGTTGAGTTCTCTCGCTGGCTCTTCTTACTTCGTGGGATTCCTCGTGTCTGCTATTGTATCTGGCCAGATATCCGATAGGTCCGAAAACTTGTCTTTAATTTCATTAAAATGTTTTAGTTTTAAAATACGTATTAATTATATTAATATTTACGTAGATATGGCAGAAGACCAGTGATAATATCGGGACTCGTGCTTCATATAACTTTCGGGATTCTTTGTTCATTTTCTCCGTATTACTGGATGTTTACTATATTTCGTTTCTTCTTATCTGCAGGAATCGTAGCCTGTAATCTGACGTTCTATGTATATGGTAAGTCGTAAATTGAATTCATACACTAAATAAAATGACAAAGTACAGTACTTTGGCAATGCTCACATATAGACTTCAACATAGACTAAATTTCCTAAAAGTTTACGTCGAAAACATAAAAATAACAATCGTAGTGACGTACTTAGTGTGTTTTAATTCGTTATAATTACGAATATTCTAAATCGCCAGTTCCGTATTATTGTGTTGTATACATAAATTTACTTTTAACAATTTTGAGTTGTATCAATTACGAAAAGTTAGATATAAAACGATATAAATACACATGGATGCATTAAAGATTTGTTGAATTGTTTCTATCAGAATACTTAAAATGAAAATTCTCTGGCTTTAATACGAGGAAATCTCATATTTTCGAACAAGTATGAAAATTTAACTTTATGCGGGTCTTGCTTAAAATATTGTTTTAAGTTCATGTCATTCAACTAAAGTGTGTGTATTTAACCTCTTAACAGTGGAACAGTCGGACTCGGCTCTACCAGTTAGTTGTGGAGATAAACCGTGGGAATTTTTTTAAGAATTTTCCCACGCGTTTTTCTCGTTTCCGTTTAGGAAAAAAAATTTTTAAACAGTTACGTCTTGTAAAGAAAAAATCGTTCTTTATTGTCACATAATTTTTTTATATATGAATTTTTTTCGCGGTAATTTTTTGCTAAAAATTTTTTTTTCAAATTTATATTAAATTCTTTTTTGATTTTCTATCCGATACGATTTTTTCAAAAGTTTTTAATTTATTTTCAATTTTATAAAATTTTTTAAAGTTTTAGGCATTTAAGTAATGACGATTTTTTCCAACCTGCGAATCAAATTCAAGAAAATGTAATTGACAGTTAACGAATTTCATCCACAACAATAGAAGACGTAAAGGTTGTTATGACTACAACTGGCGGCCTTTCCCCCCAGACTGAAATGTGGGTGAAGGTCGTCTCGTGTTCTACTTTCTGTAGAAGTGACGTAATCATTGTAAATAAAAGAAAATTTCAGTATATCGTTTATTTAAAATTTTAAAATTCCTTGTTCAAATTTACACCGAAATATTAAAGCGAATTAAAATATTAGCATTTTGTAAATAAACTTACTTGACATATAATAAATTTAAATAAATTAATCTTTAAGAAACAACAAAACAATAAAAAAATGTAGAAATATTTTTATATTCATCTTCACATTTAGAACATATGTTATCGTCATTGAGCGATATTTAATTTTAAAAACAATTTTCACAATTGGCATGCATCAGAAAAAAAAGTGCATAACTTCCCTAAAATACACTTCACTGAGAGGGTCCGCTTCACTCTGAAAAAGCCGACAGTTTTATGTCAGAAATCCAATGTGTGACATACTTTCTCTAACGTAGTAAAACAAAGTAAGTTGCAGTACAACAATACACATAAACACAAATAAATTAGTAGCTCAATAATACATACTTTCATTTATATCCATATGTTATATCCAAAAGTCAGTTCTCCCAAATTGTCGAAAAATAAATTATTTTCAACTTTTCTTTTTGTAAAGTAGCATATTCTGAAAAACAAGTTCTATATTCAGCGTAAAATTTCCACCTTTTATCCGTTAAAAACAACGCAAAATGTATGGATCCACGTAATAAAAAATTATCGCAGTGAACTTCGAAAAAACGAGAAACACAGAATTATTAAACCGCACTTTACGAAATCTGGCGCGAACTGTCGTATACAATAAACAAAACGAAAATGCTCTTGTCCAATGTCATCAGGTGACAAAAAGTTTCTAAATAAACGCTAAAAGTTTTAAAGAATTCTTTCACAAAAACCGATGAATTTAATTAATACACAATAACTAAATCTGTTTAATAAAGGTTAATAATTTTCCATTATAATTATGCAAATTAGATATAAAAAAGATCATCGCGCAAATTCTCCCGCGAACCATGGATGACTCTTACGTCATCTGGATTGAAGTTTCCTGCAAAATACTGAAAATTTTTATATAATTATTTTACTAATCCAGTCAAATTTAAATAATATAAAATGTCTAGATCTGTTTAATAAAGATTAGTAATGTACTATCATTAATATGCAAATTAGATATGACAAAGATCACTGTGGGAAAATTCCCGCCAAGATAAAAATAGCTTTCGGTCACGTGATCACCAAGAAATACGCCTTAAATTTAATGTTTGTGTACAAATTAATACATTTTAACTAATGTCATCGTTTAAAATTTAATGTTTCTGTAAAAATTAGTAAATTGTAACAAATTTCATCAAAGACAACAGAATAATTTTCAGCTTATAAAAACTCTACAATAAATGATTATTTCTTCGAAAGACGTCGATATGCACGAATAAATAATAAATATACAATAATGCTTTTATCCATTTTAAGTGGATATTGTAAACATTAAGCTATTTAATTTGTTTGGCTTTTATAATTTAGTTTCCGAATATTTTACTGTGAAATTCCATTTAGTAAACAGAAACAAAGACAAGCTATTAGTTATAAACAGGACAATAGAATAATTTTTACGTAAATTGAGTGAAAATACAGAAAAAAACGAATTATATCAAAGATGGGGACAAACAAGCTTACATCCCCAGAACAGAGCTTATAATTTGTTGTCAATTTCAGCCTGTTCCTACTTTGACTGTTTTCTGTTGGTAAAAACTTATTTTTTTAAAATAAAAGTACTTTGTTGTTAGTGAAGAAAGATAAAAGTATCGAAATATAATATTCAGAATTAAAAATATTGATGTATGTCCATATTAGAAATGTATATTTTTTTCCGATATTAGAAATAATATCACGAGAAAAACATTATATAAATGAAATACGGCCATAAACAATTTCTTTCTGTCAAATAAATTACGGATTAAACAGGCTTATCTAGAAAAATTCAATCGCGAATAACTGACTATAAATATACAGAGGATACAGTATGCTTGTTATGTGATAGAATCTGCGTTTACAAATTAACAGAATTTTCCATTTCTTTTTTTTACACATTATTATGCTATAATCTAGGAAACTATGTTTAATAATAAGACATACTACAGAAAGGGTAAGAAAGGAACGTCAGTCATTGTAACTAATGTATTATTGAAAGTTTCATTCATATAGATAATTAATTTTATCAAGATACATTTCTCCAAAAGAAAATTATCGATATTTATCGTAAATATAAGTAAATTTTATTATAATTTAGATAAAAACTCATTTTTTCCCCACGCATGGCTTCTTTCCCCTCCCTCTTACTCCTATACTTGGAACATTCCATTTCATAATTTGATGTAATAATAACGTTTAAAATGATTCTAAATAAAATATTGACACTTAAAGTAGGTTAATATAGGCCTATATTGTCACGAGTCTCAGGTGTATTCATAAAAATGTAATAATCTATACAATAATACTTTCTCACATGCTCCATGTGTTAAAGTTTGCAGCTGTAATTGAAGGTAATATATAAAGAAACAAAATGTTTATATTATCAATAGTTATAAAAGATATCTTATTTTCACGTAGAAAAACAAAATAAGACAGAAGAAACAGACAATCACACGATATCTCTATCCAGGACATTCTATAATTGATTTCAAATTTCTAATGTCGACATACATGAATATTTTTGTGTGTGTGAATATTATATTTCGATACTTTTATGTTTCTTCACTAAGAACATCTTAAAACATTAACTTTTTACCAACAAAAAACAGTCGAAGTAGAAACAGGCTGAAAATAACAACGAATTATAAGCTCTGTACTGGGGATGTAAGCTTGTTTCTCCCATCTTTGATATAATTCGATTTTTTTCTGTATTTACACTCAACTTACGTATAAATTCTTGTATTGTGCTGTTTATACTTAATAACCTAACTTTGTTTCTGTTTACTAAATTGAATTTCACAGTAAAATACTCGGAAACTCTAAATTATAAAAGCCACACAGATTAAATGGCTTAATTTTTACAATATCAATTTAAAATGGATAAAAGCATTATTAAATAATTATTATTTATTCGTGTATATCGACTTCTTTCGAAGAAATACTCATTTATTGTACGGTTTATGTAAGCTGAAAAATTAAATTTTAAACATATTTCTTGGTGAACACGTGACCGAAAGCTATTTTTATCTTGGCGGGAGATTTCCTAGTGATCTATCTCATATCTAATTTGCATATTTGTAATAATATTTGTGATAATCTTTATTAAACAGATCTAGACATTTTATATTATTTAAATTTGACTGGATTAGTAAAAGAATTATATAAATATTTTCAGTATTTTGCAGGAAACTTCAATCCAGATGACGTAAGAGTCATCCATGGTTCGCGGGAGAATTTGCGCGATGATCTTTTTTATATCTAATTTGCATAATTATAATGGAAAATTATTAACCTTTATTAAACAGATTTAGTTATTGTGTATTAATTAAATTCATCGGTTTTTGTGAAAGAATTCTTTAAAACTTTTAGCGTTTATTTAGAAACTTTTTGTCACCTGATGACATTGGACAAGAGCATTTTCGTTTTGTTTATTGTATACGACAGTTCGCGCCAGATTTCGTAAAGTGCGGTTTAATAATTCTGTGTTTCTCGTTTTTTCGAAGTTCACTGCGATAATTTTTTATTACGTGGATTCATACATTTTGCGTTGATTGCAATGGATATTTTAAGGCATAAAGTTTACTGTGAATTAGTTCTAAATTCAGAAAGAAAAGTTGAAAATAATTTATTTTTCGACAATTTGGGAGAACTGATCTTTGTTTGGATGTAAATGAAGGCATGTAAATTTATTTGTGCATATAATTATCTAGTTCTAATTTCGAAACATTTATGGCATTTAGTGTTTATAAGCGTGTTATTTAGACATGTCTACCAATTTAGTGCTAAAACGTAGAACTACGTCAAAGAAGAATACAAACTTTAATTAGCAAGTAGTATCTTTATTAGAAAACTTATTTGTTGGTAGATTTTTTTACATTTAAAGTGTAATTAGATGAAACTAAATGGATGTGAACATAGAAAGTTGAATATGGCAAGAGTAATAGATGAAACTATTATTACATATTACTCGATCAGAAAAATTTATACTTGAAGAATTTTGTTTTGATAATTATTGCCTAGGGTTTATGTCGAAAATATTTTTCAGTTATATTTGTAATTACAGTTAATTCGAATAGTAATGGCGCTTAAATATTTATAGAATTAATTGAAGTTTTCGAATTTTGTTTTGAGGAAACTGAGGAAGGCAAGAGTATCTACAGTTGTATAATGAACTGAATTTAAGTAAATTAGGTGACTTTGTATGTTTCGATGTAGTTTTTTATAATATTACGATATACGAACTTTCGATTTTGTAAATTGTATTATACTAAAAAATAAAGTTTTTTGTTATTCTCTTACTTAATGATGTATTTATAATGTTTCTGAACTAAATAATACTTATTAAATTGAAATCCAAGCTTTACAAAGTACTATGAATATTAGTAGTTTATAGTAAAACGGTCTTCTCTATGTCTTACTACGGCTTACTCTAATGTTGACTTTACGAAAAGTAGGTCAGACAAGGACCGTTAGACTAATGACGTAGGCTGTTTACATTTTCGGTTGTATCGGTGCTCTCGCGATAGCGTCATCTACAGAAGTCACACCTACTTTTTTCTGACGCGAGCCAATTAGGAATATTAATTTTTTTAACCAATCGGATGACGGCGGGAAATTTAAATTCGATTTATGTCGATAGATGGCCGTCTAAAATTTCATATTTATTTTAATTTTCTCTCTTTTATTGTAATTTCTCGAGAACTAAAGGATATTACAAAACAAAGTTGGAGAACCCAACTACTCGTGAAAATTCTACGACTTCACGAAATGGTCCAGGTATTTTATAAGAATTTTTTAACGACTATAGTCGTCCTTCACCACTGCCACTCGATCGCCTTGGACGACTATTCTCGTCCTTCACTGTTAAGAGGTTAATGCAGATGCCATCAAGTGAATACGCACTTACTATGGACAAGTAAAAGGCAAATTTCCATGTGAACATTTATATTTAAGTTTAAATTTTAGATACAATATTTTTTGTAAATATGACGTAAAACATACTAAATTATGTTTGTGTACAGTTATTGAAGTGGTCGGACCAAGCTATAGAGAAAAGGCAATAGTAACTAAGAGTTTCTTTTATACCTTGGGGACGTTTCTACTTACTGGAATATCTTGGTTCTTCAAAGATTGGACTTACATTCAGTTATGTGGCATTTTGCCTTCCATTATAACACTGCTGCTCATCAGGTAACGTTCATTTAACACGTTGACTTGCTATCTACGAGATGTCTATAAAAATATGTTTTGGATTAGTTTTATACCGGAGTCTCCAAGATGGCTGCTAACTCACGGTCGACTACGTAATGCCGAAGACGTTATACGAAATATAATGGAAAAGAATAAAAGACACACCGACGATTTAACCGAAATTATTGAGGAACTTTATTGGAAAATTAGAACGGTAAACTGATTTTAATAATACATAACTTACCTTTCTACTGAAAGACGATAATTTGAAATGATAGAATAATGATTTCAAAATATTTGTAAAAATTCAGTGTTATACAATATGAAAATCGTTCCCGTTTATTTTCTGTATTTAATAAAATAGGAATGGAAATTGTGATTTGATATTTTTTAATAGGCCTAGTTGTGCATCGCTCCGAAAGCGGAAAACTAATTTATTTCAGATGTGTACTAATGAACTACTGTCATTCAGTTCGAGTCATCTTATATCTATTTTAATCTATTTTTTCAGATGTTTTTGTCAAATTAGTCGCCTTATAAACTTCCGTCCTATTGTAATTTTTATTTCGTTTCTCATTTCATGTCGATCCTCTTTATATTAAGTTTTGACTAACTAACTAATTAATTAATTAATTTTTATTGTTCTTTATGAAAAAAATAGTTACTTTTGTACGTTCCTTGTCAAAAGTAAAGGTTGCGATATATTTGTTCTAATCTTATTTAAGCGAGGATTTATCCGGGATTCAGCATTTCCTATTTACACAATATAATAATAATATGGATAAATAAGTAAATAAAATTAGATCATCCTTAATGCAAACGGCTTTCTCGTGTTAATAAATGGTCCTTATAAATACACTCCCGAAAAGTGAAATCGCAACATCACGAAAAAATTCGCGTGGCCAGAAGCAAATTGCAGAACCGGTAGAAGTGACAGTGATATGCAAATTATTAAGTTTTTCGGCATTTGGATTTACTACTCGTCGCACTGTCTACTGGCGTGTAATAAATATATAATCGATATATATGAAAATCTTCTTTACTAGATGCGGATTTTCCTATTGTATTATATCTTATTCTTACAGAATGAAAATAAGAGGAAAATGAACTTTTTGCACTTGATCAAGAATAAAGAGTTACGCAAGATTACTTTCATCTTGTACATCTTATGGTAAGCATTTTAAATAGGCTTTTCATTCATAAGAAATAATTCTGTGTATTTTTTAAATTTATACAAATAATAAATTGTATTATATCTCTGAAAATTGAATTGTAAATTAAAAGTTGTGCTGAAAGAACGGTTTCACTTTACGAAAATAGAGTAATACACCCCAACCGACTCCTTTCTTTTGACTTATCTTAATAAATTAAACACATTACTGAATCTATTCCACTACTTCCAGGTTAGTAATAATATTTGACACCTACGCATTAACACTGAATGCAGATATCACAGGAGGAAACATCTTCCTTTTTTACCTCGCATATTCCTCATTACAATTTTGTGTTTCTGGTGTGTTGAACATTATTTTACCTCGCTTTGGAAGAAGACGTATTTTGACGTTTGGATACCTTTCAGTGGGCATCATTTCGTTGCTGATAACAGCTGTTCCAGGCGGTAAACACAAAATCAATAATGCTAATTATTAGTTTAGTTTTACTATTAACAATATGAAATTATAAATCAAAAAGTATATTAGTTTGTTTTGAAACGACCTAGCATTTATGATCTCAACGCAATCCTGAACATTACGGTCTTTTTAAAACAGATCTTATATGGCTGAGGGTTGCCTTCTTAGTGTTGTGCAGGTTCTGCGTATCGATTGACGTAAGTACAATATATGGATATACTTTAGAATTGTACCCGACTGTAGTTCGTAACGTGGGTATCGGATCGTGTTCTACTGTTGCAAGAATCGGAGCGATCGCTGCACCTTTTATGAAGGATCTTGTAGGACTTGTCATTTTTAACATTGATTGACTTATTTATACTACTTTACAATATAATGTTATTGTATTTGTCACAGAGTGAAAAGGTGAACTGGAGCATTCCCTTTATTATAGTAGGTGTATTGACTCTTTCATCTGGTTTGTGCATTTTGCCTTTACCCGAGACCAAAAGTATTCGTTTGCATGATATTGTCAAGTAAGAAATTATTACGGAATTTTTAGAAAATAATTACATTTTATATTATTATTTTCACTTAATTGACTCATTGATTTATAGAAATATATTTGAAATAATTTATAAAAATATAAAAAAATATGTTGTTAAATTTTTGCAGTAATACAGCAGAAAATGAAGAGGAATAAAAAACAGAAAAGAGGAATGAAGCAAATTACTACTAAAAAATGAAGATATCACTTAATATTAAAAACATAATTATTGCACAAGAAAGACTTTATTTTACATGGAAAATTTATTTATTTATGGCGAGAAGAAATAAATTAGTGTTAATTAATGAATATATATTTTAGTGGCCAGTAGGATTGCCAAAAAGGCCTTTTTATAGAAACAAGAGAGAAATAACGTAGATTTGCTTTTAAAATATTTTCCAAATAGGAAAAAGATGTTATTCTATTTTATGTCACAGAAAGAATAGAAACTACAAAAATAAAATATCTGTAAACGATTTTTTGTTAGTAAAAAATAATATAAAGGAGTGAATAAATTCAAAAATTTTCAAAATTTTATTATTCAAAAAGACAATTCAAAAAACTTTTGTGAGGAAAATATTAAAATCTAGAAAACTCAACACTTATTTCTGTGTTTAAAAACTAGAGATCGGGGTTCCGAAGACATGGGTTCAAGTTATGGTGAGAAACTTCGAGAATTATTCGTAGGTGGAGTTTTCCTAATAAATCAGGCTTTGTCCCTCCTTCTCCACTTGAACTTCCTTATTTTAGATTTCATCAAACTAATAATGATGGGTATAAAGCAGGGCCGAATCCTGATCAAAATTTTTGGGCATGCTGAAAGTTATAATAAGAATAATAGGCCTATCTCTAGCACTAAACAATAGGCAGAAACGTTATTTGGTATAAATGAAAATGCATGAACTATTATAAAGGCCATTATTCTAAATATGAAATGTATTATAATAAAAAAATATTAAAAATTTATGATGATAATTTAATTTTTTGGGCCCTTGATACTGGGGCCCAGGGCTTAAGCCCTATTAGTCTCTATGTAGATCCGCTTCTGTACACAATATATGTATGCTGATTGGATACTGCAAGCTTTCGATACAATCTGGCCATGTTAAATGCTTCGAATGACGCACTTGTTTGCTGCGGCAATCCTCCACACGATCGAGATCCCGTAAGCATTGCACTGACTTTAGACGGCTAACTGAATATCTGTCAATGTAAAAGCAAACACAAATGATAAAAGAGTTTACACGTTAGAGTAAATTATTATTGGCATATTTGTTCTCATATAAAAAATATATTGACAATCAACACTTTCTCTAAAGCCTGCAGCGTATGCTAAGCAAGTTAAAATTCGTCTTTGGTACAAAGGTACGTCTTTTGGGTACAAAGATGATTATTTTCTACTGAAAATGATCGCCTTTGCTCCCACGATACAATAATTCCAGGAATTTGAGACTTTATATTTTAATGTTCCGGGAATTTCCGAAAATACAAAGTTTCGGTCATAAAAGTTATTTTATAAATACGTTAATTATATTGGATCGCATATATTAGGCTTTTTAATATGCTATTATTTATGCTGGTAATTAAATACAGTATTTTTTTAATTAAAAAAAGCCAATGAGTGTATTGTAATTAAAAAACACTGTATTTAATTACCAGCGTAAATAATAGCATATTATCGGTTCGTCCAGGCCCAAAATGGGGCGGCCGAATGGTGAGGGACAGGGCCCGACATATCGGACAGACCAACCCCCGAAAAATTTCGGGGGATTTCTCGACCCGTCTCAGCCATACGGCCATCAACACTCATTGGCTAAAGAATAAGCGTCGGACATTGATAGAATTGTCCGATTACTGCAAAATCCGGCATGCAACAATGTTTCAGACAAATATGTAAATGACTAGATTTGTGGATTGATTGTAGGCAAAGTAATGCCATCAAAGTGCCTTAAAATTTTTATATAAAGGCTGGTAGAGGCTCAGTATTTTCAGAACTTTGTGGAGTGCTTTAGTATGTAAAATGTCTACTAAGACTTAATTTATTAACAGGCCTTATTACACCGGTGACCTCGTTCTACAAATTTAAGGAAAGGTTTTCAGAAAAAACACAGTCTTTATTTTTCACCTGTGTTTTTCTTCAGGTGGTTTCACCTGAAGAACCACACAGAGACCACCAAGAAGACAACATGTAGGTGATCTGCCAAGGGAAAGATGCTTACCTAGAGGAGTTTTATGCAAATTTGTGTCTTAATTAATATTATATCCACGAAGAAACCTGGAAAATTCCACACGGCCAACCCGTTGACGATGCGAGAAAAACCACCACCTGCTACTACTGTGAAAAAATTTATCCACTTGAGTATTAAGGGCTGATCATCAGATAAGTGCGAACAGCTGCATCGCTGGACACATTTCACTTTTTAAACATTTACATTCCTGCTTGTTATGCAGATAACACGGAAAATATATAATTAGCATAGTTTATAATTGTATTTGTTACGCGATAATTGATTTTCTTATAGATAAAAATTATATATTGTACATATTAAAAAGTGGTATAATCAAATGTCTTAGTTATTATTATTATATTATATATTATATCCCTGTAAATAAACTTTTATATTATTTAAAATATTATCCTGTGTTTAATGCTATAGGCTGATTATTGTCATGAAAATAGCAAGTCCCAAAGTGATCATAATAAGCAGACCCCTTTGTATTATAGTTATTTCCATAAAGAGATCAAATGACACACTTTAACCTATAAAAAGCAATTGCTTTGTATCATTATAAAGACGAGAATATCGTGTGGACTTCTGATTATGACACATTGTTGCTGACTGAAATTTTAACGAATGGAAGTGCTAAAAATTATGTATATTCAGGAACACTACAAACGTGTTGAGCGTAAAATTATTTTATGAGTAGAAACGTACGCATTATAAAATAATAAAATTTAATTTATTGTCAGAAAGATACTGATCTAATATTCTAGTAAAGATTATTTATCGAAATTAATTTGAAAAAAAAATTTCCAAATGATTACGAAACCATTTAAAATTCATTTCGTAAAAATATTAAAGTGTGACGTGTTTGCCAACGAGCATCGCATATGAATAGAAAATAAATCATTTACGCATGAATGGCGTAAAAGTAAAGTAAAGTAACCCTAATCCCCGATACTTTAACACTGGGATACTCTAGCTAAGCCTAAATTTACGGTTAAAAACGAAATACACTAGAAAATACGTCCTCTTCACCAAGTCTGAAGACACTCCTATACCGTGAGACAGGAATCTAAATTACAGTGGGTGATTAGTTAACGAACGTCATCCGTTCCAAGACTTTGTTCGCTATCCGAATTGTTCGTTGACCGATTATCAAGTTACTGTATGTTTGTATGGGAATTTAATTAATTCATCCTGGAGATCCCAAAAAATAAAAAAAATATATACTTCCTTACTACGTTTATTTATATGTAATAATAAAAATACATATATACACAGTCTTGCATTTTTATTAGTTATGTTTTTTTCCGTTTGTGGGGATTAAAGAATCTATCCAATGTCGATTGCTTTTCTCTCTTCTTCAGGATTTTCAGAAGTAATTAATAGCATTGTAATTGTAGAGATCCCCAAGCCTATTAACCTCAACCTGGTTTGTATGTCATTCTAAGACCGTTGATCTAACCCCCCCACTTCTTCAAACGATGTTTAATTAATAGCAGATATCGGCATTAATCCTCTTTTTCATAATAAAACGTATCTTGCCGAGTTTCTTGGCGTTCTTCATTCAAGAGTTCTTGGCGTTCTTTTGTCAGATCCATTTCAAGTTCCGTTATGAGCTCTTCAATGTTCTTTATTTCTCAGATGATATTTTTCTTACTTTAGCTGCTTGAGTCTTCTTGATTATACCGTATCTTTCTTAGATAAGATTGAACTGTGCCCTACCGTAGATTTGTTCAAGTAATACTGCCCAGCAACATCAGACATCTTCTGCATTTGTTATTATACTCTCACCTTTCGAAAATAAAAACCGACGCAGAACTTAACGAGTGCCCGCCTGACAGTGTCACGAATACTATATAAGAATTGTTTCTGTCAGAAAAATAAAATGCTAGGATTACAAGAGAGTATTTCAAAGTTCGAGGAATATTATTTCATCAGTATATATCGGGTTGAGCATCGATGTCGACGTCTCCCGCGCTCCGAAAAGTTTCGAATTGTTACCTGAAGACAAAGGAAAATCAATCGGTATTTGCTATTTTCGTCGCTTCTTTTTATGTTTATTTAGCGAAGTCTTAGTAGTATAGAAAAGATACACTTTGAGGTACAAAATTAAATTAATATAGATTTTAATGTAAATGAATGATACAAACTGAATTATAAAAATAAAGAGGATTTCACTTTACTCTGAAGTGAAGTCAAATTGCAGTTCATTTCATTATTTTTTAAAAATTTTAACGTTATTATATTGTAAAAATTATCAAATACGTAATTATGAATTTAATCTGTCAATTTTTCCGAAAAAAGTTCTTTATATTAAACAAAAAAGGACTTGTAAGTCCCAATGTGGTAGAAGTCCTGTCAGGCTTTACAAGTCCCATAATTGTTATTATACATTTTAATTTTTTTATTAACTTATCTGTGAACAAACACCTCTTCTGATGAGAAATTAAAAAAATTTTTATCAAAAAATAACTATTTTTTTATATATACACACTAGCGCCCTCTATTGTACACTTTATCCTGTGAAATAACTATTGTAGAGATTAAAAATCGTCTTCCACCACTAATAAAATTTAATTTGTTAGAATTTAATGTAAAGTAATGATAAAATCGAATTATTTAAAAAAATTATACTAGCGCCCTCTGTCATAGAGTTTGTATCCTGAACTAAGTAGTGTAAACCTGTTGCTTTTCTTTGTGTGTTAGTAGACGCGCTGGAATTGAATGCTGCGAATTATTTTTTGTCACAAAGTTGGGAAATATTGTAAGTTATTGTGATATATATTTAATCTGTAGATAATATACGATCTAGTATTAGTATTTGTAATAATTTTAAAAACATATGATTAGTATTTTTAACAAAACGTGAGGGGTGAACTTTGTTTCTTTGTTCTATTCAAAGGTTTAGAATCTCTAGATAATACACGATTGCTGTTAATTAAAAACATGCGATTGGTTGTTAGGTTTTTTAAAAGAAAATATGATTGGTCACTATTTTTATATAAATTACTTTCTTAAAAAGAGGGAACTAGTTTTATATTTAAACCAGGATCATGGGGATGTATGGTTTCGTACTTACTTACGGCGACTCTAAAAATTATTCAGCCTCTAAGTGCTTATATAAGAGCTTGGACGCATGTGTTTCTGCAGCCAAAAATTTCTCGTTCGATGTTCCTGATAATTTTCCATTTATCCTTCGTTATTTTAAAGTCAAAGATATTTGGAAAGGACAAGGAAAATATGGTTTTATAATTGTCGACGAGGATGGGGAAATTAATGAGGTATGTAATGGATTATATGGTTCGTTCGAACGGTGTGCAGAAGACATGAGAGAAATATGTTTAGAAAACGATAAGAAAACTTTACTGATGTTTAAAGAGATAAGTCCAGGAATGAAATATTATAAATTTTCTAAATTTCCAAAGGTTGACAAGGTTGATTAATATGTATTTCAAACATCCTAGTACTTGTGTAATTGTGGGTCCTTCCCAATCGGGAAAAACCACATTAGTAAGAAAAATTATTCACAACAAAATTTATGAAAATTCTCTGAAGAAGATTTTGTGGTGTTACTCTGTATATCTACCGTTTTTTCAAGAAGAAAAGGATATCACATTTATGTATGGGTTACCAGAATCTGTTGAAGGATGGGATTTGATAATAATCGATGATCTGATGCATGAGTTGTCTCCAAAAACAGCATTTTTGTTTACAACAGAATCTCATCATTGTAATGTAAGTGTGATTTTAATAATGCAAAATTTGTTTCCGAAAAATAAGATTATGAGAGATATAAGTTTAAATACTCATTACTTGATTTTATTTAAAAATAATCGTGATGAAAGTCAGGTGAATTGCTTGGGTCGTCAGGCTTTTGCGGGAAAATTTAATTTTTTCATGGATGCATATAAAAAAGCAACAGAAAAGGAATTTGGTTATTTGTTATTGGATTTTCATCCTAAAACAGATAAGAAATTTTCTGTGAGAGATTCCTGTTTTCCTGACAAACAAAGTATTTTCTGGATATACTTGCCTATAAAATGAAGAACGTAAAGAAAAATTATCATATGCTGGCTTTTTTAGCGAAGACTACTCCTTCTCAACGAAAAGCAATATTGAAAGAAGCTACTCCAAATCAGATTAAAGTTTTGTGCGAAATATGTGATAATTTGCGGAGAGGAAATATACCTGCTGATGTTCGTAAATTAGGAAAATATAAAAAAATTATCAGGAAATTAAGTGAAAAACACATTCCTTTAAATACCAAGAAAAAAATTTTGGTTAATCAATCCGGTGGATTCCTTCCTCTTCTACTGGCTCCATTATTGTCTATGGCAGGAGGATTAATTGGTAAAGTAATAGGAAAAAGAATTTAATGGCGAAGCAGATGGCCCTAGTTCCTCCCGAATTACTGATGAGTTATCAAAAGCCTGAAATAAGAATTGGTTCTAATATCGAGGAATTACTTGAGAGTACAAATTTACCTGACGACAGTAAAGTCAAGCTATTAAGTCAATTGATTTCGAGATATCAGAAAACCGTTCACACTCCTAAAGAACCTGTTAGAGTATCTGTTGTGTCTAACCAAACAGAAGAAACAGAATCTCAACTAAAAGAAAAAGCTGATCACGACGATGGATTTATTAAACAAATAACTTTATCAGTACCTCAATTATATCAAAAATATATACCGCATTTAATTGCTAAGCTTGATCGAAATCATTATGGATGGAATTCTAAAGGCGAATTAACAATTGAAGGGAAACCCGTTATCGGAAGTCATATGGTAGACCTCGTTTCGTATGTTATGCGAAATAGGAAAACGGTATCACCTCCTGTTGGTTTTAACGAATTTTGGACTATTTTAAAGAAAATAAACCTTCCACAAGAGTGGATTGGAAACAAAGGTTTGACAACATTACCTGAAAAAATACAATATCAACCGAAATCACTCGAAACTCCAGAAGAAATTTTCTCTTCGTCGCTATTCCATCAACCAAAAAAATCTAAGAGGAAGAGGAAGAAAAATTTTGAATGGAAAAACTTTTGAAATCGATATACTATAATTCGAAATCTCCAGCATCTTTTGATGGTGTGAGTAAATTAGTTAAAGAATCGAATTTACCGCAATCTGATGTTAAAAAATGGTTGTCTTCTCAATTAACTTATACACTTCATAAACCTGTACGAATTAAATATTCGCGAAGAAAAACTAAAAGTTTTTATCCTAACGACTTATGGCAAGCTGATTTAATTGTATTAAAACAATTTTCTAGATTTAATAATGGAATAAAATATTTACTAACCGTAATCGATGTATTTACTAAGTATTGCTATGTCGTAGCTATAAAAGATAAAAAACCTTAGTCGGTTTTTAATGCTTTTCAAACCATTTTTTAAAAAAAGAAACGTTCCGAAAAATTTACAAACTGATAAAGGAAAAAAATTTTATAATAGACTAGCAGACCCGGCCACGCGTTGCTGTGGCTCAAAATGTATCTATTATAAATGTATAACGCCTCCCCATGGGGGGAATTTCAAAAAATACCTTCTTAGTGTACATTCTCTTGACGTACCCTATTAAAACGCAATCAAACACACATCTAAAATAGTATAATAAAAGTCGAGTTCTTCACAGTAAGCCTTAGGCCGCGACTCCACTAGCCGTAAAAGGGCCGTAAAACCCCTCACCGTAAAAGCTTTTAATCACGTGACCATGATATTTTACGCTTGAGCAGGTCGTAAAACCAACGTAAAAGCGAGTTGAACACTGCTCAACTCGCTTTTACGTTGGTTTTATGACCTGCTCAGGCGTAAAAAGCTTTTACGGTGAGGGGTTTTACGGCCCTTTTACGGCTAGTGGAGTCGCGGCCTTAATCCTGTCCCTCTCCCCCGC